>NC_090757.1:26070438-26097938 GCF_036898095.1 Palaemon carinicauda
GGTTCTTTTCATATGATTAGTTTTGCTGTTTTTTTTTTTTTTTTAATTGCTACTTTGGATGAATTATATAGTTTCAAGACGAATCATACTTGTGAATGGTTGAAGAAATAATGTAGAATGTATTCTCTCTCTCTCTCTCTCTCTCTCTCTCTCTCTCTCTCTCTCTCTCTCTCTCTCTCTCTCTCTCTCTCTCTCTCTCTCTCTGAATCTTTTTTGCGGTGTGGTTAAAGCGTGTTTGATAATAATTCTATTATTAGCTGCTTACCATTTACTTTACCCTTATGTTAACATTGTGAGTAAATAGGAAGTATCAGATAAAAGGCTATGAAAGATTCACGAATAAATAAGTTTCCAAAATCTATAAATTGACGACTGAAAATTCATAGGGATATATATATACATTGAAAATATGGATGCCATTAAAAGCAATTACTTTGTATTTAATCGCTATCAATAACTCGCCTAGGCTAAAAAAATTGATTTTGTAATTAAGGTGAACCAGTTGTCACATTATTATAGTAATTCCTCTTACTTTGAAGATTATTTTAAATGTGATTGAAGGGATGAACCCATTGTGAGAATTACATTTGATTCATCGTTCTTTTTTGCTTCATTAAACCCATTATCTAAATATTTGCACGTCAAAAACGAGTTAAGTATTCAGATGGGAAGTACCATCTTATTTCCCTTTCTGACTGCTAGATTCTTACTTTCCTTTCCTTCCTCTGCCCTTTCCTTTCTTCCTCCTCCACACCATCGCTTTCCTTTCTTTCCATTTATCCCCTGGTACCTAGCACTAAGACCTCTTCACCCCCATTGTTGTACGACAAAAGACATGCCATTCACAGACATCAGAATGTGACAATCAAAACAAAAAGGAAAGAAAGAACAGGTGTTTTTTGATAGACGTCTATTATTCAAAGTTTCAAAGCAAAAATATGGCATATGGTCAGAATTCAGTAGTTACTATTCAAGTATCTGTTTAGGTAACGTTGACGAAAATGAACTTGTGGCCTTTTTTTATATTGGAATAGAGAGGCTTTAAACTTTTGAAGTTGAATGATGTTAGTAAATAGTTGTTAATTTTTATACCAAGGACTTTTTACCTTTTTTCATTTTTGTTCGGGGAATTTCCACCATGTCCTCACAGAATTAGGTTATAATCAATCATATATTTTTCTGTGAAGTGCTTACAGCTTCCTTTGGTTTCTCTTTGAAAACAAGCCTCTATTTTAACAATAAAGGCAATAGTCTCTTTCATCCCTAACCCCCAATTAGGATAGTTTCTTTTTGATAGATCTGTGCATCGCAAACAGTATATCACTCTCAATATTAAGATCATGTAAAGTACCTTCAATATTCATGTTTTGTGATGAAGTACTCAGTATGATTATGTGAGGGAAAAAATAGTGATAAAATGTTGCTAGGAAACATTTAATAATTAGAGTTTAATACGTCTGAAAAGGTAATTTACACACACACACACACACACACATATATATATATATATATATATATATATATATATATATATATATATATGTTCGTATGTATAAAAATACATATATATATATATATATATATATATATATATATATATATATCTTTGTCTTCATCTTTTCCCACTTCTATGTGGGGTCGATGTTTCTGATCAGCTTTCTCCATCTACCTCTGTCCAACACCTCATCACTGGTTAATCCCTTTGATCGAAGGTCATCCTTGATATAGTCCACCAACCTTCGCTTTGGTCTCCCTCTCCTTCTCGCTCTCTGTACCTCCATTTCCATCACTCTCCTCTCAATATACTGTTCATTTCTTCTCATGACATACCCATATCACCTCAGTCTACTTTCTTGGATCTTATCTGATAGTTTTCTAACTCCTGTGGTGCCCCTAATTACCTCATTCCGTATCTTATCTCTTCTTGTCACCCCACACATCCATCTCAACTTTCTCATCTCGAAACAAAGGCCACAGATTTATCCTTCCACTTGCGTCTGTTTTTGGTCTTGCAATGCCAGTCCACACTCGAAAACTCTCTTTAGTTCTTCAATCCATCGTCTTCTCTTCCCCTGCTTCTTTTGGAATCTCTAGGGACCCATTCTGTTATTCTTATTGTCTATTTTCTCTCATTCTAGTTTTATGTCCTGCCCATGTCCATTTCTTTTTCTTACATGTTGTTAAAATATCCTCTACTTCAGATTGCTCTCGTATCCATGTTGCCCCTTTTCTGTTTCTTAGTATTAGTTCCATTATTATTCTTTCCATAGTTCTTTGAGTTGTAACTAGCTTATGTTCTAAGGCTTTAGTAAGTCTCCAAGCTTCTGGTGCGTAAGTTAATACTGGTAGGATCTTTAAATTGAATACTTTTCTTTTTATAGAAAGTGGCATTTCAATTTTCATAATGTCATTGTGTTTCTCAAAATATCTCCATCACATACTTATCCCTCTTTTAATTTCGATCTCGTGTCCAGGGAGACATTTACTGTCTATCCTAAATACGTATATTCATTAACAATCTCTAGATGCTCGTACATGACCTTTATTTGACGTCTCTGCATATTCTTTGAACACTATCTTATTTTTACTCATATTCATTTTCAGTCCAACGTTTCTACTTTTTCTTTTTTGTCTCCATCTTTTCCCCACTTCTATTTAAATGTTTCATCATCTTTTACAATTCTGCCCAGAACTAATCATCTGCAAATATTAAGTTTTACACACATACACACTCGCACACACGCACACACACATATATATGTGTGTGTATATATACATACACACACACACACACATATATATATATATATATATATATATATATATATATATATATATATATATATATATATATATATATAGAAATGCGACGCAGGCACCCTTGAAAAAAAAATTCAGAAGATGTGTATTGCAAAATCACTTCCTTAATGATATATCAAAAGTTTTCCATCTTGGAGATACAAAAGTCTTAGTCAAAAGTTTAGCCTTCTGCTATATTCAGTCGCTACACTGTTTATCGTTGAGTTTCTAATTGGTCCTCTTTATTTATGTTACCTGCTGTATATATCACCATTAGTGAGTTTTTAATTATTCCTGGGAAAAAAAAAGCCGAGAATTGAAAGTTGGAATCCAAATGGTTGACCTTCCCTCTTCAAAACTTCTTTTGTTTCCACCCCTTATCTTTTTATTTTCATTTTCCCCAAAGTACCTTTATCGCAGCTCTATAAAACTGTTTTTTTTTTTTTTTTTTTTTTTTTTTTTTTTTTTTTTTTTTTTTTTTTTTTTTTTGTCAAGACACATTATATCATTCTGCAGTTCTCTATCCCCTTTAACTTTTTCTCTCTCCTAAACTTCCTTCCATGACCTCAATCATGGTCTCTCACAGAATGGAATCTTTTAAAATACTTTGGTGTGTCATACTCTTCTTCCTTCGCAAGCCAGTGCAATAATCATCTGATTCTTGGGTGAATTACACGTGTTTCTTTTTCGCTTTGTAAACATGGTCATTGAGAGAATTGGTTCGACAAGAGCCATTGTAAACTATTATTATAACTGTTTCATTACTTAGTACTCAATTATATATTTATTTATATCATATGGGAAAGCACTAGCCCATAGGTTGTGCTTATCGTTTTATTTGTTTTAGTAAGTAGGACGAATAAATTAACATAAGCGTTCAAAACGGGATGAGGTACAATTTGATTGAAGTACTACTGCGTTTTCTATAATCTATTCTTTTTTACTGTAATTTGCTTTGAAACTTAAATGATTTGTTGCCTTTTACCTGCATCGATTGGTTGATATTTTAATTTCAAAGTTCATATTTTGCTTGCGTCTGAGCTTCATAGATTGGTTTATTTTGAACTTTATTGATTGGTTACTTTTGGTTGTTTTTTTGAGAATCGTAGATTGGTTGCCTTTGAGCGTCATTAATTGGTTACTCTTTAGCTTTTGAGATTGGTTTCTTTTAAGCTTTATCGATTGATTCCTTTTTATTATTATTATTATTATTATTATTATTATTATTATTATTGTTGTTGTTGTTGTTGTTGTTGTTATTTTTATTATTATTATTATTATTATAATTATTATTATTATTATTTGCTAAGCTACAACTCTAGTTGGAAAGGCAAGATGCTGGTTGCAAAAGGGCTCTAACCGCGAAAATAGCCCAGTGAGAAAATGAAATAAGGAAATTTATTACAAGAGGAATTTAGGAATAATAACAACATTAAAATCAATCTATTATATATGAACTATAAAAACTTCAAAATAACAAGAGGAATAGAAATAAGACAATAGTTGGTCGAGTGTACCCTCAAACAAGAGAACTCTACCCAAAGACAATGGAAGACATTGATATAGAGGCTATGGCACTACATAAGACTAGAGAACAATGGTTTAATTTTGGAGTATCCTCCTAAAAGAGTTATTTACCATAGCTAGAGAGTGTCTTCTACCCTTACCAAGAGAAAAGTAGCTACTGAACAATTTTTTTGCTGTAATTAACCCCTTGAGCGAAGAAGAATTGTTTGGTAATCCCAGTGTTGTCTGGTGCATGAGGACATAGGAGAATGTGGAAAGAATAGACCAAACTATTCGGTGTATATCTAGCCAAAGGAAAGGTAGCCGTAACTTGAGGGAGGGATCCAATGTAATACTGCCTTGCCAGTCAAAGGCCGCCATCATTCTCTAGCGGTAGTATCACAACGGGTGGCTGGTGCCCTGGCCAACCTACCACCTACATATATTAGTTGCTTTAGAGCTACATAGGTTAACTACTCTTTAGTTTCATTGATAAGTTATTTTCATTGATGTAAAATTTTCCTTCTATATATATATTTCAAATTAGCTTGCTCGTATCATTCAGCTTGTGTAACTTTGATGGCATTAATTATCTTTCACGAATTAAATACAAGAATTTATATTTTTCATTGTTTGTTCCTATTATAGGCCTCTGAAAAACACCTGGTACTTGATTCAGATATTCAAAGTAATTAAAACATTAGGATTGAATATATCGGTTTAGATATTGATTTTAAAACACTTGAACTTCTCTTTAAAATTTACTGAAAGTGAGATGCCTCATCATCAATGTGTCAAGTAAAAGGATCACTGAGGAAACTGATGTTTCATTATTATTATTATTATTATTATTATTATTATTATTATTACTATCCAAGCTACAACCCTAGTTGGAAAAGCAAGATGCCATAAGCCCAAGGGCTCCAACAGGGAAAAATAGCGTAGCCTATCGGTTCAAGTTGCTTTTAATTTAACTATATCTTTCAAAGTTAGATGTCGTTACTCTTCAATCAGAGCTCCTTATATCCTTAGTGCCGACATTTCTGCTTGTATAATTGCTGTGCTGATATTTCGCTTTGCTTGTTGATGTAGATGGAGAATTTCTTTTGATGATACTCATTGCCAGACGATTTTTTTTTCTCATATTATTTGTTCTAGTCAAAGGAAGAATGTTATGTGTTGTGTAAGGTTCGTAAATAAATTTCATACTGACAGAAGTAGTCATAAACTATTAAGCAGTAACAGAATATTATGTTGTTTTAGCACAGTTATACTTTATTTATGTGTTTGTTCGTCTCGAGTATTTAGAACTTTCGTAAATATTACAAATTATATATATGTATATATATATATATATATATATATATATATATATATATATATATATATATATATATATATATATGTAAGTGTGTGTATGTGCATAGGGTGGGGGGGGGGCATATTTGTATTTTTCAAGTTTAGTTGTATTCATAATACTGTTAAGTGCGAGTTGCTACTCCTTAGAGTATTAGATTGTTCAGGAAGCAGATCCACATAAACTGCTATAATCATCCACTTCCAGAGGCACTAATCATTTAATGATATATTTTCTTCGGTTGTTGGTTGAGCATTCAAGCAGATTGTTTGTACCAACAAGGAAAGTCACGTGCGTTTTTTTTTTTTTTTTTTTTTTTTTATCTACGAAATTTCATTCAACCAGTTTACGGAGGACCCGATCTTCCGACACTATTTGTTCCCTCTACTCTTCTTCCCAATTCCTTGCTTCTGACATCCAATCTTGAAAGCACATTTTGCTCCCAATAGTGTGTTTCAGGCAGACCCCACCCCCACCCCTTTCCTCCCTCCCCCGTTCACCCCTCCCCCCCCCCCCCTTCCCTTCCCTGTAGCATCCTTGCGTACCTCATTTGATACAGATTTTATGAGCTTTGAGGGAATTCGGAGGCTTCGTTGCCATTCCTGACTGGCGAAAGGGTCGTGGTTCCAGCCAAATTGAAAACTGACAGTTGGAAATGTACCAATCGCAAGGGGAATGCCATGGCTTGATAAGGGAAAGCGAGCAATTGCTCTAGGTATATGCATGTGTATATGCATGTATGTATGCACTTGTTTTAAATTCGATCATTCTTTTTAAACTTGTTGTCGTCCTTAAGAGTATCTTCTCATTGATCTTGCTCTTATTTGTTACTCTTATATTATGGCCATAGAAGCTACCAAATGTCGTGCTTTCGAAGGGCTGACTTGGTTGTGCGTAGCTTTTCAGAATGTGCAGTTATGTTTTTCACTATTCTATACTAATTACCTTAAAGGGGGACCTCTTTTCGTGGTGGCTTGTGCGGTAACATCCCTGATTGGGGTTAGAGTTCCGCTCAAACTCGTTAGTTACTTTTGTCGCTGCAACCTCACCATCCTTGGGAGCTGAGGATGAGGGATTTGGGGGAGCCTATAGGTTTATCTGCTGAGTCATCAGCAGCCATTGCCTGGCCCTCCTTGTACGGTTTGTGCGTTGATCATATGTATATATGGTCAGTCTCGAGGACGTTGTCCTGCTTGATTGGGCAGTGTCATTGTTCCTAGTCTCTACCATTGATGGGCAGCCTTTAAAACCTTTAAACCTTTAAAATTTTACTTCCACGTACGCATTATAAATTTGAAACTTGCGTTTTTTATTTCTTTATAATATAATTAAAAACACAACTAGGATATGTTAGAAAACTATGTTACACTGTTGATATAAGAAACAAAAGCTCTACATTAAAGTTGAAAAAATATGAATATATGTTTAACAATGTAAGTCACAAAATATACAATAATATTTTGAAGCTTTCGACCAAGTTCGCAGCGATGGACAAAAGATT
Organism: Palaemon carinicauda; assembly: GCF_036898095.1. Lineage (NCBI taxonomy): Eukaryota > Metazoa > Arthropoda > Malacostraca > Decapoda > Palaemonidae > Palaemon > Palaemon carinicauda. The sequence goes on from NC_090757.1 coordinate 26,077,602, forward strand.
CAAAAGTCCATTGTATAATTTGGCAACTCCAAAATTTTTGTCTATTTTTACATTTAGCAAAAAGTTTTTATGGTTTTGTTATTTTGTATAACTTTCATTTATATATACATGTCTTCTTTTATTCATTTATATATACATGCCTTCTTTCATTCATTTATATATGCATGCCTTCTTTTATTCATTTATATATTCATGCCTTCTTTTATTCATTTATATATACATGCTTTCTTTTATTCATTTATATATACATGCCTTCTTTTATTCATGTATATATACATGCCTTCTTTTATTCATGTATATATACATGCCTTCTTTTATTCATTTATATATACATGCCTTCTTTTATTCATGTATATATACATGCCTTCTTTTATTCATGTATATATACATGCCATCTTTTATTCATGTATATATACATGCCTTCTTTTATTCATGTATATATACATGCCCTCTTTTATTCATGTATATATACATGCCTTCTTTTATTCATTTATATATACATGCCTTCTTTTATTCATTTATATATACATGCCTTCTTTCATTCATACATATTTATATCGGCAGTGCATAGATGAAAGAGTTAATATCGCTATCTTTTTAATATTCAATTGGGGTTTGTGACGTGGACCGTAACAGAGTTACACATATTAAGCGCTTAATATGACCCGATATTAGGTGAATTAGGTCAGATGAGAATTCATTTTTAGAATGAGCGCTCTCCTTTGTGTTCCATTGATAACTGTTGCATTGAGTTCCGACCTTCAGTGAAAAACAATTTGCTAATTGTAGTTTTGACATTTAGTCACTGTTGTTTTATTGGCAAGGTTTTCATTTGCACTATATATTTCGATACATTACCTTCACCTAAAATTGTATTTTTTCTCTCTATAGATGTGTTGAATAATTTCCATGAATATCACGTGCCTGTTTTATTCTGAGGTCTGAAATTCCAAATGCTTTTAACATTATAGGGAATATTCTGTACAGCTCGTGTTTATTACAGGCTCATACACTGTAATGCTACTGTTTTTTTATTTCTGCCTCTCCCGCACTGATAATAGAAAATCTTGTTTAAGCTTGCCTTTGCATGCTTCGTAATGTTCGAATTTTTGTGACATTGTTGCTCTCAACTGTTTGTATATAAGCTTGCTATTTGTTGAATAAGACTCACTTGTATTCACCTGTCCTCTTAGTAAGCAACTGATACCAACATTGCCACAGATCAATCACGCTCTTACACGTTTTTTTTTTCTTTAGCTCTTGATCTCTCCTGCCCTGTTAATAGAAAAACCTGTTTAAGCTTGCCATCGCATGTTTCATATTGCTTGAATGTTTGTGACATTCTTGCTCTAAACTGTTTGTATATAAGCTCGTTATCTGTTGAATAAAACCCACTTGCCTCTCTGTAAGCACCTAACACCATCGTTGCCTCAGTTCAATCACATAAGAATTCAGATGTATTCCTTCGTTGCAAGATGTGTTAATATAGAAATTACGTAGTGATTTCAGATTTCAGGGTTGAATGAAATGCTTCCACTATTTATGGGAATCTTATGGACTAAATTGTGCATGATAGAATGGTTAGGCTATTTATGTACCAGATTTGAATTGAATTATGACTGTAATTCTGAGCTGTTGATTGTTGTGATTTGATATTTTAATTGTTAAGTGTTTTATGTACCAGATATAGATTAAATTATGACCGTATTTATGAGCTCGTGACCACAAATACACACACCTGTATATAGTGTATATATATTATTCCAGTAAATAGTTCCTCCTAACAGATCCGGACGACAATAGACTCTCTGTCAGAAACAAGTGTATAAATGATTTTATTAACACAAACAGACGAACTTTTGCATTTACATTCGCGATCAATATTCATGTCCATATCTGCATCGTACATAGATTAGGAAGCAATACTTAAAGGGACCGTCTTTAAAGCAGTGAAATAAAAATTTAGAGAAAGGGAATATATGTTTGACTAGTAAGAGAAAGGGTACCACAAGAGATAGAAATAGATGAACGAGGAAAAAAACGTAATCGGGAACGTTCAGAAAGTGTTGCAAAAATTGTTCGAAATAGGGTAATGTGCGATCGAGCCGTTAAGTGATAACTGAGAGGTGAGATGAACGCATTAAACTTTACTAAACAATCATCGAGTTCATATACAGCGACTTCCGAGGAAGAACGTCCCAAAACATTATAACGATTGTGTTAGCATGAAAACACAAGATGGTCGATTAACAGCGCAGGGAAGAGCGAGTGATAAGATAAAAAATCAAAACCACTACAATGAACGAACGTGTATGAAACACGTTCGTTACAGTGACTCGATTTTAGGCTGAAGTTACAAGAATAATGAACGGGATTGTGAAGTAACTTCCTTGTGTATTTCATTATTTATTACATTTGAACTAGATGTAGGTAATTGCACAACAGTTTATGTGTGAGTGTGGACGTAAACAATTCTTCAGTCATAGTAAACCTTTTTTATGTGTAAGATATTATGTGATGGAATTATAGACGCAAAAAACGTTAATTGTTTTCTAGTGATAGGTTTGAATTTATTACTCATTTTATTTTGAAAATAGATATTTTGTTAACCGTAATTTTTATGCTAATGCAAATACATTTAGAATATTTCTAGTATCGATATATTTAAAAACTTGAATACGAGTGAATTTTTACCAAATACTATTATCAACATGATGATAATAATTTCATAGAATATTTTTTTACGTGATGAAACTAATACTTGATGTTCACATTTATTTAAAAAGCTGTGAAAAACTCGAATACCTTTTTATTCCGCTTGAACAGGTAAAGTTTAATTATATTCTTGAAAATTGGTTATAGAGTATATTTTTTATTACCACTCGTGTTGGGTGTTAGATACTCAAGTTTTCTTTTTGTAGTTTTCCAAAAAATATGGAATTACGCATAATGAATATTTACATCATACTTAGGCCACACAATAAGTGTTTCCCCCAGAACGTGAGACTGAAGTTAAAAGAATGATAAGCGTGAGACGGAAAGCTTTTGGTAAACAAAATGAGATGATGAAAAGTTAAATGACACTCTTACCAATATTAACTTACGCATAATTAAAGTCTTAGAGCTTAAACTAGTTACAATTCAAAGAGCTAAAAGAAGAATAATTATTGGAATAACACTTAAGAGGCAGAAAAGGAGCAACGTTGATACGAGAGCAAACTAAAATAGAGGATATTCTAAGAACATGTCAGGAAAAGAAATGGACATGGATAGAACATATGATGAGTATGACAAATAATAGATGGACAAGAAGAATAACAGATTGGGTCCGTAGCGATTGTAAAAGAAGCAGGGGAAGGAAGAGAAAAGGATGGATTGGTGAGCAAAACAATGTTTTGGGTTTTTTATTTCTAAGATAAAGTAACAAGAGCGTTATTGTTCTTGAATTAACATTTTCATAATTTTTTTCACGCTTGGGATTGTATTTCAGTTTGTGCTACTTTTACGTATGGATTTACAACTACATGTTGTCTATTTACTTTATTTATTTATTTTTTCCGCGTATTAAAAACGTTATATCCTTCGGAATTAAAAATCAAAATGACTAAGAAAAGAGTTAAAGTCCTTTTTTAACTAAGTGATTAAAGCGTTTTTGACATGAAAGAAAATGATGTTATGTAATCATGCCGGTAATTGTGATGCTGGTACATCATTAGAAAAATATTTCTAAGAAACAATGTACTTATTATTATTATTATTACTATCCAAGCTACAACCCTAGTTGGAAAAGCAAGATGCTTTAAGCCCAGGGGCTCCAACAGGGAAAAATAGCCCAGTGAGGAAAGGAAATATTGAAATAAATAAATGAAGAGAACAAATTAACAATAAATCATTCTAAAATAAGTAATAACGTCAAAACAGACATGTCATATATAAACTATTAACAACATCAAAAACAAATATGTCATAAATAAACTATAAAAAGACTCGTCCGCCTGGTCAACAAAAAAGCATTTGCTCCAACTTTGAACTTTTGAAGTTCTACTGATTCAACCACCCGATTATTATTATTATTATTATTATTATTATTATTATTATTAAATGCTAAGCTACAACCCTAGTTGGAAAAGCAGGATGCTATAAGCCCAGGGGCCCCAACAGGGAAAATAGCTCAGTGAGGAAAGGAAACAAGGAAAAATAAAATATTTTAAGAATAGTAATAACATTAAAATAAATATTTCCTATATAAACGATAAAAACTTCAACAAAACAAGAGAAAGAGAAACTAGATAGAACAGTGTGCCTGAGTGTACCCTCAAGCAAGAGAACTCTAACCCAAGACAGTGGAAGGCCATGGTACAGAGGCTATAGCACTACCCAAGACTAGAGAACAATGGTTTGATTTCGGAGTGTCCTTCTCCTAGAAGAGCTGCTTACCATAGCTAAAGAGTCTCTTCTACCCTTACCAAGAGGAAAGTAGCCACTGAACAATTACATTGCCGTAGTTAACCCCTTGGGTGAAGAAGAATTGTTTAGTAATCTCAGTGTTGTCAGGTGTATGAGGACAGAGAAGAATCTGTAAAGAATAGGCCAGACTATTCGGTGTCTGTGTAGGCAAAGGGAAAGAACCGTAACCAGAGAGAAGCATCCAATATGGTACTGTCTGGCCAGTCAAAGGACCCCCTAACTCTCTAGCGGTAGTATCTCAACGGGCGGCTGGTGCCCTGGCCAACCTACTACCTATAAAGGAAGATCCTTCCACAACTTGGTAACAGCTGGAATAAAACTTTTATTTGTGTACATGGATGATCATCTCAATATTATTGATGTTTTCCTAGGTTAGGAAAAGAAGTAATAGGGACGTAAATTCCCAGCCAAGGGAGGTTATGCAATGCCCTTTGGCAAGAACCAAGGTACTACACGTACCTTCATACAGAATATTTACTTAGAAGCCAGTAATAAGAGAGGCTGTCCGGCGATATAAAAGTCTTGTAATGGGTGTTATTATTATTATTAATGCTATTATTTTTATTATTATTGTTATTATTATTATTATTATTATTATTATTATTATTATTATTATTATTATTATTATTATTATTATGAAATGATTACTGTAGAATAGAGATATTGTACAATTCAGTTAGAGATTACCTGTAAAGTTAACAATTAGAGAATTAGACTTGTGCCCTAAGAATCTGCAGATCGGAGATAAATAGATGAAAAACAATTCATTCATGGATAGTTAGTAGGTCCTAGAACATGTCGCTGAAAATATATCACATGCAGTTTTGAAATTTAAAGTGTTAACTTTCACTACGCCCAGGAATAATTTACTACAATTTTATTTTCAAGGTAATGAGCAGCATGTGACAGTGACGGCTAATTGTACTATGACACCTCCACGTCCATATAATGTTAGGCCTTGGGCATATCTGGCCCTACTACCAGCTACTGGGGGTATACGGGCAAGATTTGTGTGAAATCGTGGGTGTGACGTCAGGGGCAGGCAACAGTCTTTGACCTCGTAGCCCGCCGTATACCAGCCACAGAATCTTCACTCGCTGCACTAAAATGTTCTGCGGCAGTCAAGAAAATTTGTTGTCGCAGACAGGATGCACGTCTGACGCAAGTAAGCCGTGCGTGTGACTTACGTGTAAATTGCGTCACAAGTACGAGGCACGCACGTTTATCGTACGGAATTAAAGGAAGTACGTGCAGATTCTGCGGCTGATATACGGCGGGCTACGAGGTCAAAGACTGTTCCGTGCCCCGTGCGTCACACCCACGATTTCTCACAAATTTTCCCCGTATACACCCAGTAGCTGGTAGTACGGTCAGTTGTACCCAAAGCCTTACATCGTAGGAGTTCATTGCTACAACTGAATAATTCCCAGACACGTACGGCTAAAAAATTCGTACGGGGAGTTGTGCCCAAGGCCTAAAATGAGTAGCACCCGTATATTTTGTAGGACCTGATACAAAAGATGAATGGTCTACATGAAATCCTATGATCTTCTTTCCCATCCCTATCCTTATAATAAGGAGCCGGTAACCCGATGCTTGTGATGGTGGTCTATGTAGTCATTGTCATTTTCATTTTTACTTTGTTTTGAAAAAAACAGAACATGATTTTGTAGTTTGTGATTTTCTTGTTTTCCTTTTTAGAAAAATAATGTCATGCAGTTTTTGCATGGATATCTCAAAGTAGATTTTCTTCAGTCTGTGCCATTGAACTCCGATCATCGGAAAATTATATATTTTTTCAAATGAATCCGTCGGTCTGATAATCTAAGATCAATCGGAGACATTTAATAAGTCCCCTTCGGTATTTTCGACCCAACCGGAAATAAAAGAATGTAAAAAGGATTTAGAGGAACCCTAATTTATGTAGATAGACGTTCATTAGAATCCCATCAGAACCAGTCATCCTCTAACGGGCATAGGGGGTTTGCAAAGGTCAGAGAAGGTCTGTTTGAGCAATGTCCCCTTGAGGCACGTTGTCCAATTTCCTCGATTCCCGTCAAATCTACGCCCGTTTCCTTAATGGTTGACTCTTCAGACCCACTTAAGTGACTCTTCTCGGATCCCTGGTCACACCCTTGCGTCTACCAGATCGATCAACAAAGAATTTAAAGGGATTTGCTGAAGCTAAAGGAGAGAAGCTCACGAGGTTCTGTATTTTAGTGGTGCTTAATGTTGGAATTCCTGTTCATTATTTGTTGTGGACAGTATGCCCAAGACGGTGATTTATTTTTTCTTCGTTTTGTTTCATAATTATGATGTCTGTTGCTCTATTATTTTCTTCTATAAAATTAAATGGCAGTTAACCACAAAATTGAATATTTTCAGTAAAAAACATTTCTAAATTGTCACAGGAACACATTTCTAAATTGTCACAGGAACACATTTCTAAATTGTCAATGAAATACACAATTTTAAATTGTCATTGGAACACACATTTCTCAATGAAACGCCCAGTTTAAAATTTCAGCGAAACACTCAAGTCTCAGTGAAACACGCAATTTTAAATTGTCAGTGAAACATAATTCTCAGTGAAACACAATTCTCAGTGAAACACGCAATTTTAAATTCAGTGAAACACACAAATCTCAATGAAACACGCAGTTTTAAATTTTCAGGGAAACACAATTTTCAGTGAAACACGTAATTCTAAATTGTCAGGGAAACAATTTTCAGTGAAACGCGTAATTCTAAATTGTCAGGGAAACACAATTGTCAATGAAACACGCAATTTTAAATTATCAGTGAAACACACAATTCTCAGTGAAACACGCAATTTTAAATTATCAGGGAAACACAATTCTAAATTATTAGTGAAACACATCAACTACATTGTCAGTAAATCACACAAATCTAAATTTTCAAAGAATCTAAAACCGATCCAATGTCACATCAGGGGTTTTATCTGTTCTTGTAACTTTCGCAAATAAATCCGGGTTTTACTTTACGCTTCTATTTATTTTATAGATTACGTTTATATTTTATGTAAAGCCTTTTTATCCAGTCGTTGATGCATGCGAGCTAATGAATTGATTGATATATACATAGTGTAGTTACGCTTCATTAAAAGGTGTGTTCTGATGGTACCTGGCGAGATCTTGTTATTGCAACGGAGGTTGAATTTTGAAATCAACGGAAGCTGTACGTTAACCGTCATATTTTTCCGCTCTAAATTTTTTCATTATTATGTAATAATAATTTCATAGGCTGACATGAGTCTTTTTATAGTTTATATATGAAATATCCGTTTTGGTGTTGTTACTGCTTTTAAGAAATTTTATTTTAATTGTTCATTATTTCTCACATTGTTTATTCCCTTATTTTTTTTCCTCACTGGGCTATTTATCCCTGTTGGAACGCTTGGGCTTATAGGATTAAAGCGTAGGTAATAATGATAATAATAATAATAATAATAATAATAATAAAAAATAAAATCCTCTTATAAGGCACCTGTGGGATATATGGCTCAGTTATTGAAAGAAATTTTCCGTTTGCTCTACCTACCATGCACCACGGGTATAGGTCAATGGTAGGATGAAACTTATGTATTTTTCTTGCCCAGGCCTGAAAAGATCAAAAAAAAAAGGGGGGGGGGACGGAGGGAAACTTGGACATCCGAAATCAGTAATGAACTTCAGGGAACTGAAGGAAACTTACTCTGAAATTTAAGAGGGCCAACTTTCATCCAGACAAAATAATATACTTCTTACTTAAGTTATGTGATTATGACCGACGTAGATACCTGTCTGGATTATAAAGGATATGCTTCGATTATGAAATCTGTCACTATTTCTAGCATTCCAACAAATCTTTGAGCCTCTTATAGAAGGCTTCCTTCACATTATTCATGCACAGATTGATTTTATATAATTATTTGCGTGCGAATATTGCGTCTAAAAGTTTGGTTGTAGTCTATCTTCTTTTGTGTACTATAATAATTTTTTTTTTTTTTTTTATCGTACAATTTGTTGATGAGCTCGTTCTTCTGATCGTGGTTTGCAGAAGGAGGTTTTTCTTTTTCCTTTTACCCGATTAAAAGGTACAAATTGTGCATTCGAAAATAAGCTACTGCCGTTGACTTCAGCGGATTATGTTATTAAATTTATACTTACCATGACGATACTTTATAATATATCTATTCTTTCACATTGTTTATTGACAAAACATATAATAGCAGTACTATTAGTGTATACTGCTCATTGAGATTATTCTCAAGCGCTATTATTATTATTATTATTATTATTATTATTGTTGTTGTTGTTGTTGTTGTTGTTGTTGTTGTTGTTATTATTATTAGCCAAGGTACAACCATAGTTGGAAAAGCCGAATACTACAAGCCCAAGGCTTACAATAGAGAACCGGCCCAATGCGGAAAATAGATACAGAATATATATATATATATATATATATATATATATATATATATATATATATATATATATATATATATATATATATAAAAGAAAAAATATAGACTACTGTGAATAAAAATCAGAAACGAAGTTAAAATATATCAGGCATATATGAACTATGACGCGAGACTGGTACATACTATTCGAAATGAATAAAACAGTTTTATATCTTCAGTATCACCTGACTCTTATTATATCAGAGTTGAAGAGATAATGTGCTGAAACGTAATCTGTGAACTAAAAACTGTCACAGTAACATAGAACACTAATCATTATTTAGTGACGCAACATTTAATTTGTAAGTCTAGGTAATCCTATCTCTAATGGTATATACATATACTGTACATATATATATATATATATATATATATATATATATATATATATATATATATATATATATATATAACATATATATATAATATATATATATAGTATATATCTAGATATAAAAATAAATGCGTGTGTGTGTATATATATATATATATATATAATATATATATATATATATATATATATATATATATATATATATATAAATTTATATCCAGTTATTGAGGAAATATTCATATCACGTAGATTTCGAAATGTGGAATAATAATTGTTAAGGAAGTAATTGTTATGCAAGGCTTCCTAACATGAAAGAACTATTTTTTAATTAAATAAACAATAAAAAGAAATTCGACATTAATTCTGTGAGTTTTAATTGCAAAACGGTAAAATATATTTACGTGACAATGAATTTATGGTCTTATTTGTTTTCCATGTGATATATTATTGCTTAGCTTTGTTAAATAGGAAAGCTTTTCAGTTTCTCATAGACTACCATTTCCATACATGAAAATTAGAACACTTTATTTTTATAGGAGATGTATTTAATTAAACATGGTTTTAAGTAACAACATGACCTTTCCCTGGTAAACGTTTTTCTCGAACAATATACCCCCTTTTTTTTTAAAGTAAAAAAGGTGACTAGGCCTAGGGAATGTTAACCCCAAGGGCCTATGGTTTTCAGAAATTCGTCGAGGGATCAGGATCCAAATATCATAACATATTCGAGAATGATAATCGCCCACCACAGTAAACTAACCACCAAGTTATAGATTATGAATTAGGTCATCGATTTACTAATGAATTTTGGTTTCTCCTTGTGATTGTGAAAAGTGGCTGTTGATGATTGATACAGGATTATCAGATCTCTCAGGGAGAAGGAAGCCATAATAGTCAGCAAAAACCTTGTCTTCAAACTATTTTTCCATTTAAAGGTTTTAAAGGTCGCTTATGAATGGCAGAGGCAAGGGACAGTGACAATGCCCTGGCAGGACAATGGCCTAGAGTCCTAGAGACTGGTAATAGCTCCCCTCACACCACCCAAGCTAGGACGAGGGAGGGCCAGGCAATGGCTGCTGATGACTGAGCAGGTACACCTGTAGGCTCCTCCCCCCCACCCCCCGTCTTAGCTCACAACGATGGTGAAATTGCTAACACTTCAAGAACCTATCAAATTTGAGTGGACCTTGATTTCCCGTCCAGTAGAACGTCAGACAGGGACTTAAACAATAGGTTGATTTTTTCCGTTTATATCCCCTTAAAGAGACTTAATACATAGATTTCTTAGAAACTTTCCACTTTACCTTTGCTGTCCAACTCTTTTAATTTCTGTTTCATAGTGCATCTGCCGGGTTCTCCACCCCACCCTGTAGCATCACAAAGTTGAATAACTTCCCTGGGCCCAGTGTCGAGGCTCATGGTTCAAATTCCACAAATCCAAATGTTGACTTACCCTTGTATAGATGATCAGTAGAATTTTTAAAGATGTTATATTTTATATCTTATCAATAGCTGTGGTAGGAGTGTAAGAATACTACCACCGTATGTCCTGCGTGTCGTAGAAAGCGACTAAAAGGACAGCTGCTGCCTTGCTGTCTTGATTTTTATGAAACGGGCATGCGATCGTAAGAAACCCTAATCCAAATTATAAACCATACCCGATGCTATTAGAGGCCACATCAGGCAACCTACCTGTAATGTAGGGAAAACAGGTCGGGTGGGGGGGGGGGGGGGGAATCCATAGCTGAGATACTACCGCTAGAGAGTTATGGAGTCCTTTGACTGGCCAGACAGTACTGCATTGGATCCTTCTCTCTGGTTACGGTTCTTTCCATTTGCCTACACAGACACCGAATAGTCTGGCCTATTCTGTACAGATTCTCCTCTGTCCTCATACACCTGAAAACACTGAGATTGCTAAACAATTCTTCTTCACCCAAGGGGTTAACTACTGCACTGTAACTCTTCAGTGGCTATTTTCCTCTTGGTAAGGGTAGAAGAGACTCTTTAGCTATGGTAAGCAGCTTTTCTAGGAGAAGGACATTCCAAAATCAAACCATTGTTCTCTAATCTTGGGTAGTGCCATAACCTCTTTACCATGGTCTTACACTGCTAGAGTTCTCTTGCTTGAGGGTACACTCGGGCACACTTTTTCTATCTAGTTTCTCTTCCTTTTGTTTTTTTAAAGTTTTTATAGTTTGAATAGGAATATTTATTTTTTTATTGTTACTATTCTTAAAATATTTCATTTTTCCTTATTTTCTTTCCTTGCTAGCCTATTTTCCCTGTTGGGGCCCCTGGGCTTATAGCATCCTGCTTTTCCAACTAGAGTTGTAGCTTAGCATTTAGTAATAATAATAATAATAACTCTTGGGTTGATGGTAAAAGCCTCTTTATTTACATTTTATAACGAATACAAGCGATTAATCGAACAACTGTACAGATTCCCTGAGAAACTATCCTTGAATTATATAAGAGCAATCTATAATTGACCTTCCGACTGTAGTGAGGTAATTAAATTTGCCTTCCAGTTATCCCTTGGGGATCAGTGAGAGGCGAGAGGTGAGAGGTGTAGGAGAGTTAGCTTGATGCAACGAATGAGAAGAAAGATTTTCAATTAAACAAAATATTTTAATTGCAATTCTAGTGATACAACTGTTGTATATTTTTTATATGTTATTGACACCAATTGACATGAGTTTATTCAAGTGGTTGTAATATCTATGCACTTTTTCCTTCTAACGTAACAGTAATGAGGTACAGTTAGACACAGAAGTCCCGGGTACACTTCACTCCGACGAAATACAGCCTGGTATAGAAAGGGATGGCAGGGGTGGGGGCGCGGCAAAAACACAGGAACTCTCCGCGCATTAAGGTGTGGCCGGGTGGGCTTTTTCAGAACAAGGTGTACCAGGAACACCTGTATCCATCTGTACTTTTAAGGAGCATATGTCACTTTTTATGGAATAATTGTCTTGCGAAAGAATTTTCCTGTTTTTACGGACAAATATGAAATGCAAAATATCTCGATGAACTTTCCAATAAATTCTTCATTTTCGAAATCTTATCAAAGATTGATTTAAGAATGTTTATTTTCATGGAGACCTAAAAGCATTTACCCATGTATAATCGGTAGATTCTTTTCGTAAGAACAAGTGCACGTCTGGTTTCGATCAGTACAGAGGTTAATTAGGCTGTCGTTTACTGCAGCAACAATAGCCCTATTTGCTCAAGTGATGTCAAGGTACACAATCTGTATTGATCTTCGGATGAAAAAAATACGAGGGTACTAGCCGGTCAGCGTCATATTTGGATCTCTCTCTCTCTCTCTCTCTCTCTCTCTCTCTCTCTCTCTAGAGAAAAAGAAGAGTTCATTCCCTGAAAGAGGGTTGATAATTCTTTTATATATATTTTGAATAGAAGCCTGTGAAAAATGGCAAAAGTCGCTAGAATAGATATCTATGAAGCCACACGAATCAGCACTGGTCCGGCCTTTTATATTAGATAGAGAACCAATAAGAGTTCTCAGGAAAATAAAGATAGTAAGAGTCACGGGAACAACGAACAGGAAGAGGTAAAACAAAAGCGAAGTTGAATTAGATACAGGAAACTGTTAGGAGACAGGCGACGAACAGAAAGGGGAAAACCAAAAGAGAAGTTGAATTAGATACAGGTAACTGTTAGGAGAAAGGAGACGAGCGGAAAGGAGAAAAACAACAAGCCAAGTTCAATTAGATACAGGAAACAGGTAGGAGAAAGGAGACGAACAGAAAGTGATAACCAAAACGAAGTTAATTTTGATACAGGAAATTGTAGGAGAAAGTAGTTGAACAGAAAGTGGAAAAATACAAGTTGAATAAGATACGGAAACTGTTAGGAGAAAGGAGAGTAACAGAAAGGGGAAAAACTAAAGCGAAGTTCAATTAGATACGGGAAACAGTAGGAGAAAGGAGACGAATAGGAAAAAGCGGTAAAACAAAAAGCGGAAGTTGAATTATATATGGGAAACCGTAGGTGACAGGAGACGAACAGAAAAGGGTAAAAACAAAAGCAAAGTTGATTTAAATACACGAAACTGTTGGAGAAAGGAGACGACCAGAAGCGGAAAACCAAAAGCGAAGTTGAATTAAATAGAGGAAACCATTAGGAGAAAGGAGACGAACAGAAAGTGGAAAAAACGAAATTGAATTAGTTACAGGAAATCGTTAGGAGAAATTAGACGTACAGAAAATGGATAAAAACAAAAGCTACGTTAATTTGAAAACAGGAAACTGTAAGAGACAGGAGAAGATCAGAAAGGTGAAAAACAAAAGCGCAGTAGAATTAAATATAGGAAACTGTTAGGAGAAATTAGACGAACAGAAAATGGAAAAAAAAAGCTACGTTAATTTGAAAACAGGAAACTGTAGGAAAGGAGACGATCCAAAATAGACAAAAAAAAACAAAGCGAAGGTTGAATTAAATACAGGAAACCGTAGGAGAAAGGAGAAATGGAAGGATTGAGTAGTAATAGCATAAGAGTGCACGGCGCTGCCATCTTCAAAGGGAGGCCCCCTCCTTTCACCATTGACGCTTGTGACGTGTAGCCTTCCGACCGAGTTCTCTTCTATAATATAGTTCCATGGGAGGGAGGGAAACGACGGTGTCATTGACACAAGGTCACGTGTGTATTTAAAGGGGACGCACGCACACACACACATATACACACACGCACACACAGCTGCAAAAGAAGCCCCTTCAGCTTCGAAAGCAGAAGACCCAGGTCACACGTCACATGCCAGTGATATGCTTGGTGGAATGAGTAAGGGAAAAGATATTTGACGAAGGAGGAAAAAGATGAAGAATAATAATCGGAGGAAAAAAAAAACGGTAGGGAAGGTGTGAAAGAAAAACATTGTATCTTGGAACAAGAAAACAAATCAGAATGTTATTAATAATTAGGATGAGAGAAGGAAAAAAAAGTGTGAACAAAATAAATCACGAGAGAGAGAGAGAGAGAGAGAGAGAGAGAGAGAGTGTGCAATGAAGGATCACATTGTCCCTCGGACCTGAAATGAAACTTCCCAGGCAATCAAGTTCTCCTTTAAGATTTCGTCAGCTCTTTAATTTCTCCTTAGATAGAAGGTATCCGATATTTTCCAGTATGAGTCGAATGTTTCTTGGAAGCAGTTTGTACAGTAGCTGCTGGTGCACTACGATTTTTTTTTCTTTACTTGACATGAAATTGATAAACAATGGCTCTCTCTCTCTCTCTCTCTCTCTCTCTCTCCTCCTCTCTCTCTCTCTCTCTCTCATATTTGGGATACTGAACAGGTGCAATGCCAATTGGATTACCCCAATAATATCATCATCATCATCATCATCATCTCCTCTTACGCATATTAACGCAAAGGGCCTCGGTTTGATGTCGCTAGTTGCCTATATTATGAGCTTTTAAATCAATACTTCTCCATTCATCAGCTCCTACTTCACGCTTCTATATTCCTCAGCCATGGATGGCCTGAGTCCTTCCAACTCTTCTAGTGCCTGTGAGCCCAATTGAAAGTTGATCGCAAATGTTACTAACTTATAAAATATTGTTGATCCATCAATGATTCTAACTTGGCCATATGCCAGTAAATGCTCTCAAACGCACTGTTAGAGTGTAATCACTGATCAATCAGTTTCTATTTCTATGACCTTACACCTACATCCATAATGAATTGTTGATTTAATACATCCATCATGTATTCCGGAGCTTCCATAACTACTTTTCCCTTCCTTTCCAAATATTTTATTAGTGTCATCGTACCGTTATCTGATATAATTACTCACAAATTCGTTCATGAATCTGCTTTTACAATTTTATAATCGTAAGCATCAACATTCAGTGTTCCATCTGGTTTCCATTTACCCTCATAATCATAGTCCGGTTCGCATTTACTCACAGCTTTCCAAATTAACAAACAGTTTTAAAGTCTTTCTTCTGTCCTTTCAGTTTCTCTCCACTAACCCAATCAGTAGCATATTATCGTATGCAAACATCACCCACTCCACGTTATATTTACTATCCGTTTTCGTATCCCATAACTCTTCGCTTACATCTGCTGTTTGTGGCCAGCCCTTTAGGATTCAAATTTAACTCAAAAGGGCTGGTAAATCTCCTCCCTTAACAGAAATAAACTGCTGTTTGTTCCTCTGAATTCTTCCAGTCACTTCTCCCATAAAGAAATATTAAACATGTGATGTGTGAAAAATTTTATTTACTAATTATCTTTCCAATATGGGATCGTATAACCCTTTGCAATTTATGCTTCTCATCCATTAAGGATTACAATTTTGGCCTTATGTGTACGTGAGTATAGGTATATATGTTATTATATATGTGTATGCGGCACGTGCTCGTTAGTGCTTGGCTTATAAAAGTCCTCTTTTCAGCCTCGTGCAAAATGACGGCTTTTGTTTCATTACAAACGTAAAATATGTATGCTCTAGCCTTTTAAAGCGCGATCCCTTCATTTAATTTTTGGAACAAATTTTATCATTATGACGAGTTTGTTACTTTTCTCAGAGCAATGCTAGAAAGTTTCTCTTCTTTATATGTCACTTATGAGATATCCGGTCATAAATAAAAAGAAAATGCCTCGATGTAAAATCAGAAATGGTTGCTGTCACTTGATTAACCTCCTAGGTGGTGTGATATTAACAACTGTTATCATCTAATTAACTTGTCCGTACCCTCAGACATAAAGATTGCCAAGTTTTCACTACTTCTTCACTTACAGAATATTTCGTTGATGAAAGGACAGTGATGTGCTGGATACATTTTCCATGTTAAAGTTAAAATGTTACCCCTAATGTAGTCTCTGACCTTTTTTTGAACGTGATGAAAAGTGCACTTCTTTACGTATCTGTTGGGCTTTTCGTTTTTTGTTTTTTTTTCTATTTTTGGATTCCATTTGATGGAAGCTCCTTTCGTTTGTTGTTCATAAGTTTTGGGAATGTTTCGTGTTATTCCTGTGAGTTTAGAGATACAATAACTTCATTTGGTTTAACATGGGTGGTTAAAAAAAATATGAAAATATATGTATATGTATGTATGTGTATATATATATATATATATATATGCATATATATACTGTGTATATATATGAAATATATATATATATATATATATGTATATATATTTATATGCACACACACACACACATATATATATATATATATATATATACAGAGAGAGAGAGAGAGAGAGAGAGAGAGAGAGAGAGACTTTTGCTTTCATTTCAACAAAGGCCTTCTCAGAGGACGCCACCACGTCCATCCCTTTCTTTTTATTTCTCTTTCGTCCTTTTTTTTCATATCGATTAAAAAAAAGGAGTCTCAGCGGCTTTATTTTTTCAAAGCCATTAAAACCTTTTAATGACGATTTCCGTCGGGGGAAAGTGTGCCCTGCTCCTTTTTATCTTTACAAAGCATTGTGTGTATGTGTGTGGGTTTGGGGAAGGAGGCGTTGTTTGTCTCTCTCTCGAACTGTTTACTCTTCGTTTCTTGTGTGTGTCTGTGTTTGATCAAAATCACCCTGTTCATACCATCGTACATTGACATTTGACCTTTCAACCTGAATTCATGTAAACTTCGTAGAACGAATATCAGGATGTGTGTGTGTGTATGGTGTATTATTATTTTCAATGAAGACGACTCTGGTTTAAAAAAAATTTCCCGATGTATTTTATTTATTTATTTATTTTTTTTTTTTCTTTTTTTTTACCATGTTCTGTTTTATAATGAATAGTTCAATCCACGTTTCAACTTTCATATTTTGAGAGTCCTTTTTTAGAAAACGCCATTTTTTTCAGGAGGAATAGACATTGTTTCATGTCCTTAGTTGTAGGAATTCAATTTGAACTTCGCTAGGCATCAGTGAACATTCCTTTCCTGTTACTGCTTGGCTTTTGAATTCTCTTACTACCTCCGTTTTTCCTGACTTTAGTCAGTTTTCACCCTATCGCCCATGCTTTATTATTAGGATTTTTTAACGCTTGCTTTTCTTTTTTATTAATCTAAGCATCATCAATTTCATGAATGCTTATTGAATGAGAATTAGTTCATAGTGATGTGTACAAAACAAAAACTCTGATAATATCCCTTATATAATGAAGAGCAAGTGTCTGATTATATATATATATACATACATATATATATATATATATATATATATATATATATATAAGTTTCCTGTCACGCTAAGGGGGGAGAAATGGTAGTCATACCCTGGTGAGAGTGGGTACCCCAAGAGGTACAGTCGGGAGCCATACTCCCACAAAATGGCAAGCCAGCGAGTTGTAGTTAGGAAATAGGGAGGGTTGAATCTGTGCGTGTGCTTGCGTGTACATATCCATCTAAATATTTAGACGTCATATTTGACGGCTCAAGTGCACTAGTACTTATGATATTATGAGATGAAATCGTCCCATAGTGGTAAAGGCTGCAACTATTGCCATGGATATTATTCCACTATTTTACACAATTCTTAACCTATTGTTACTTTATCTACACCTTTTGCTCCCTAAAGCAGCATTTACTTATTTCCCCATCTATCGACACAAACCTGTCCATACCCATTGCTATCTGATAGATGTTATATCCGAAACTAATTTCCAAAGCCACAATCGAAGTAACTCGGTGTATTTGGGGGTTTATTGAGTTGCTAGTTAGCCTTATGGGTAGGTGTGTGAAACGGCTAATGTGGAAGTCTCCTGCTTATGGAGCTCATCCACGATTACTTTGGTTTTATCTTTGCACCCAACTGCCTAGTCTAATTCACCAATAATATTTTGCAGTGAAAGTTCTATTTTAACAATTTCCGTTCGCGGTGAGAGTACTTATAAATCTTTCTTTTTATTGGCCAAAAAGGCACATCCTCTCACAATTAGAATCCTATATTTAAAGCTCTGGAAATATGATGGAAAATATCCTCTTGATTAATACATTTGATCTTTTAAACGCTGTGAAATCCTTATAAATCCGTTTTTCTTATGCACCTGCCCCCCCCCTCTCTCTCTCTCTCTCTCTCTCTCTCTCTCTCTCTCTCTCTCTATATATATATATATATATATATATATATTGTCCTTCGAAAATACTAATTACAAACTAATCCTTACAATAGGAAAAACTAGGTATCTATTTTAGAGTTTGTGTACGTTTTTTATAACAAAACTACAAAATGTAATGAAAATATAACAAAAAGATATATAGAAAAACTTTCAATAAAAAAAAAAAACTTAAAATTAGCAATTCAATATGCATTTCCCTCTAGAAATGCACTGCATTCTTTACAGAAGGTCCGCCCGGGCTAAGTTCCCGAGAAGTTGAATGCATTCAAATTCATATTCCAAGTTAGTTGTTGAGTCTCTGTACTCAAGAACTAGGCTCTCACGCTTCTCCCAGCGAGCTTTCTTTTTTTTTCTTTTTTTTCCTTTCTGTTTTTCCTTTCTTTTTTTCCTTTCTTTTGTAAGGAAAGAAGCGTTCGCTCCCCTGAATGTAACTTTGCGTGTGGAAGTAGTTTGGCTTTAGTTTCTTGAGAATGAATAGTTCCTTTTCACAGTGATATTTTGTTTGTAACCCAATTTTCCACCTTAACCTACAAAATTTATTTTGTTTTGACCTATTTTTACCCCTTAACTTACAAATATTTTATTTTAACTCAATTTTCCACCTCAATTTATAAAAGAATTTTGTTTTTAACCCAATTTTCTACTTTAACCTATAAAATTCCTTTTGTTTTTTATCTAGTTTACCACTATAACTTACAAATACATTTTTTATTTTAAACCAATTTTCTACATCAACCTACGAAACGTTATTTTGTTTCCAACCCAATTTTCCACTTTAACCTACAAAAATTGTTTTGCTTTCAACCCAATTATCCACCTTCACCTACAAAAAAAAAAAAAAAGAAATCGTTCGAAACTATATTTTCTATCTTAACCTTTAGAAATTGTTATATGCTTTTAACCCAATTTACCACGTTAACCTACTTTTTTTTTAGTTTTTACCATATCTTGCACCTTGACCAGCAATAGTTCTTTTGTTTTTATCTCAATTTTCCACTTTAACCTACTAGAATATAATTTTTACTCAATTTTCCACCTTAACCTGCATAAATGTTTTTTAACCCATTTTCACCTTAACCTACATAAATGTTTTTAAACCCGTTTTTCAATTTAACTTACACAAATTTAATCTTTTGACACCTATCAAAATATGTGTATTGATAGAGCGTAACATTTTATATCTGTATTTTCCCATTGTATTTATGTTCTCTGTCATAATCTCTCATTGAACAATATTTTCCATTACATTTCAAATTTACTGTTTTTTTTTTCCTATGCTCCTATTTTGAGTTATTTCATTATTATCACTAATGAAATTATTTTGTCTCATTATACAAATATTTGTATTTTGAATAGAGATGAAAGTAATAATGATAATGAGAATGATGATAATAATTTTCCATTCTCTATATTATGTTGCGCCTTATCAAAATCTCTCTCTCTCTCTCTCTCTCTCTCTCTCTCTCTCTCTCTCTCTCTCTCTCTCTCTCTCTCTCTCTCTCTTGTAACCACTCACATCCTTCATGAATATATTCCTCACTAAAGTATGTATGTTTTACATATCCTTTCAAGTTGTTGTTCTTCATCGTTTCTCTCGTTGTCTTCCCATGTCTCAAAGTGCTCTATTCTATGAGTGTTCTGTCGACTCCCTTAGTGAAATTTTACGTTTACTGCTTTTGAATTTAAACTATATTTTATTTAAACCATACTATTTACCAATTTAACGTAGATAATGCCTTCATTTATTCTCCTAAAATTAAACAAACATTAATTCTCAACCTGAGAGGGTATGATTATGTATTTAATCAAGATCTCTTGAATTATCCTTTTTTTCTAATTATTAACAACAATTCTATGATTTTAAAATTCTTTTAATCTAGGTATGTATATATTGTAGATTTAACTATTATTGTATGTTGTAAGACAACAATTGGATAGTCATGTGTACTATTGTTTGTGTACGCGGTTTTTTAACA
>NC_090757.1:26102938-26112938 GCF_036898095.1 Palaemon carinicauda
TGAGATCCGTCTTATTTTTTTCCGAGTTGTCCTAGTAAAGAATTGCGCAAGAATATAAATGCCTACGTTTATATTATTATTATTATTATTATTATTATTATTATTATTATTATTATTATTATTAATTGCTAAGCTACAACCCTAGTTGGAAAAGCAAGGGGCCTCAACAGGGAAAATAGACCAGTAAGGAAAGGAAAAATGAAATATTTTAAAAACAGAAACACCATTAAATTAGATATTTCCTCTATAAACTATAATTACTTCAACAAAACAAGAGGAAGAGAAATTAGATAGAATAGTGTGCCTGAGTGTACCCTCAAGCAAGAGAACTCTAACCCAAGACAGTGGAAGACCATGGTACAGAGGCTATGGCACTACATCAAGACTAGAGAACAATGGTTTGATTTTGGAGTGTCTATCTCCTAGAAGAGCTGTTTACCATAGCTAAAGAGTCTCTTCTACCCTTACCAAGAGGAAAGTAGCCAAGTACAACAGCATTTAGTCTGTCAGACAAGCAAACCTATAATGTCATTTATGTATGGATATATAACATTTCCTCGCACTGTTCTGTCGACGAAGGATGGAGCTGCTTTCATAAATAAAGGTTCAGGGGATAGAATAACCCATGTTAGTATATATTTGAAACCAATGTTGTGTGTGCATCAAATAAACATGGATCTGCTGTTCTAGACTGCGAGGGCTGAAAATCCAGTTATGCACGGCAGATTTTATTGTTGGATTCTTAGCACCAGCAATTTGCAGTATGTGTTTTTGTCTATATATATATATATATATATATATGTATGTATATATAGGCCTATGCATATATATATATATATATATATACACGGGTCTATGACTTTTCATCTGAAGTACTTCGTGTAAAGTAATTTCTTCTAAAAGCACTTTGGTCTAAATGCACTTTAGATTTAATGATATAAATGTTATGTTAAGGGTGCCCTTGTGGAACCTCGTATAGACTGTTAGGTAAATCTTTTGACCATTTAAGAACCAGGCATTTATTTTGTTATTCTAAAATGTCAATAAAGACGAGGGGGCGGGGGGCGTTCTAACATTGAGTACTAGAAGCGTTCTTGTAATCTCTGAAATAAAACTCAGCATCTCTCTTCAGTGATGTCTTAAACCTTGAGCTAAGAGATCACACACAAACACAGACACACACGCACACACACACACACACATATATATATATATATGTATATATATACATACATACATACATATACATACTTAAATATGTATATATGTGTGTATTTGGGTGTATATATCAGCTTAGTCCAGAAGGATACCAATTAAATCAATACACAAGACTGTTATGTGCTGCTACAGGCAGAGCACGAGTCAATTGTTCAATTGGTTTCGAATAACAAATTACAGCAATTTAATTCCGTTTACATATGTACCGTCAATGTTTTAGGCTTAGTATTAAGATAAATAAAACAGCGATTATACAGAGTTCTTTTAGAAAATTCAAACACAAAAAAAGTTAGTAGGCTGGACAGTTATATTAACACTTGTGTACTATAAGCAATTCAAACACATAAAAGGGTACTAAACTTAGACAGTTACAGTATATTAACACTTGAGGAATCCAAACACAGTTAAGTTAATTATTGAGATCAGAGATATAAAACAGTATAAAAGAATAGAGAGATGAGTAGCTTGGTAGGTAGGTCGGTATTAGAGCGGAAATTACAGTGTGCAAGCCACTGCCTCTTGCACTATAAATCAGTAGCTGAAGGTTATTATTATTATTATTTCTTGCTAAGCTACAACCCTGGTTGGAAAAGCAGGATGTTATAAGTCCAGGGGCCCCAACAGGGAAAATAGCCCAGTGAGGAAAGGAAACAAGGAAAAATAAAATATTTTAAGAACAGCAACAACATTAAAATCAATATTTTCTATATACTGTAAACTATAAAAACTTTAACAAAACAAGAGGAAGAGAAATTAGATAGAATAGTGTGCCCGAGTGTACCCCCAAGTAAGAGAACTCTAACCCAAGACAGTGAAAGACCATGGTACAGAGGCTATGGCACTACCCAATACTAAAGAACAATGGTTTGATTTTGGAGTGTCCATCTCCTAGAAGATCTTCTTACCATTGCTAGAGTCTCTTCTGCCCTTACCAAGAGGAGAGTGGTCACTGAAGAATTACAGTACAGTAGTTAACCCCTTGAGTGAAGAAGAATTGTTTGTTAATCTCAGTGTTGTCAAGTGTATGGGACAGAGGAGAATCTGTAAAGAATAGGCCAGACTATTCGGTGTATGTGTAGGCAAAGAACGTTGTAGTTATCAAGTTGACTACTTAAAAGTGTATCTCCGCTATGCAAAACTCGCCTCTACATTTCCTCCTCCATTGTGGGTACATATATTACGGAAGTGTCTCGTGATATATCAACCCCCCCCGTCCCCTCCCGTTCCCAAAATCCTCATAGGGATATTTGTAATAAAAGAACTTTACATTTCCGTAATTTCGTGAGGAGTAACTAAAATGATTCCTATTCACTTGATAAAAACATTCTTCCAAAGAAAACCCTGATAAAAACACTTTCACATAGAACCCCATATTTATATCACATAATTTTGGAATCAAGTCCCATAGTAAATGAGGTCACTTCCTTTTTAATCTTGCATATTCATTATTCTTGTCGTTCGATTCGTTGTAGAACCTTTTAGATGTCCTTCAGCTCAAAAGATTGTTCCCGCCCTCAATAGAAAGTACACCGGTTTAGATCCGTATGCGTCATAGTAAATTCATTATAAATCGCAATTCGTTTACGTTAATTGTATACTTATGACTGAGGAATTACATAACAATAACTTGATGATAATAATGATTAATACAAAAGACTATTACTAATCATAGTATTTTGAGATTTCGTGAAGGTACAAAAGGAAATAGGGATCTATGTCAAAACTGTGACCCCTAATGGAAATTTGACTTACTTTGCTATTATTATTATTATTATTATTATTTGCTAAGCTACAACCCTAGCTGGAAAAGCAAAATGCTATAAGCCCAGGGGCCCCAACAGGGAAAATAGCCCAGTAAGGAAAGGAAAGAAGGAAAAATAAAATATTTTAAGAAGAGTAACATTAAAATAAATATTTCCTATATAAACTATGAAAACTTTAACAAAACAAGAGGGAGAGAAATTAAATAGAATAGTGTGCCTGATTGTACCCTCAAGCAAGAGAACTCTAACCCAAGACAGTGGAAGACCATGGTACAGAGGCTATGGCACTACCCAAGACTAGAGAACAATGGTTTGATTTTGGAGTGTCCTTCTCCTAGAAGAGCTGCTTACCATAGCTAAAGAGTCTCTTCTACCCTTACTAAGAGGAAAGTAGCCAGAGAACAAATACAGTGCATGTTAAATGATCTGCCAATGAATATTATATACTGTATGTCAGGTCATTGGAGTTTATTACCATGTTTGGAAAATTGTAAGATATTGGATTCAACTGGTGAGTTTTCATCAGGTTTATTATTAGGGGTTGTGGTGACCGTTGTGGTAATGTCCCTGACTGATGAACAGCAGACTGGGGTTCGAGTCCTGCTCAAACTTGTTAGTTACCTTCGTCGCTGCAACCTTCTCATCCTTGTGAGCTAATGATTGGGAGTTGGGGGGAATCCTATAGGTCCATCTGCTGAGTCTTCAGCAGTCATTGACTGGCCCTCCTAGGTCCTAGCGTGGGTGGAAAAGGGGGCTTAGGGGCTGATCATATGTATATATGGTCAGTCTCTAGGTCATTGTCCTGCTTGATTGGGCAATGTCACTGTCCCTTGCCTCTGCCATTCATGAACTGCCTTTAAACTTTAAACTTTTCAACACAAATAAAGGTGGCAAACTAAACCTGCATAGTGTCTGAAGTTATATGCTATTCATCCCTAGTAAGACATTTTATATATGTATATATATATATATATATATATGTATGTATGTATGTATATATATGTGTATATATATATATATATATATATATATAAAATCTCTGCTGATATAAGGTCATTTGACTGTTTGTCTCAATTTCCTTTTTAATAATAGTAATCTTTATAGATCTACAGGTTAATAGGTTAATTGTTTTAGAGAGAGAGAGAGAGAGAGAGAGAGAGAGAGAGAGAGAGAGAGAGAGAGTTTGATTATTGGATTTTTGGCATGTGCCATTTCGTAATCATTTTCCTTACAAGAGTCATTTTGCAATGTTTGTCACTTGTTTGTTACTTCTCGCTCATTAAAGCGTTTCATATTTCGGGCTCATAATACACTTTCTAGAACATTATTATGTAGTTATGCGAACGACTCGGTCGGGCCCATCTCCCATGATTCTTCGGCCATCTCCCATAATTCTTCGGCCTGACTTCTCTGTTTGGTTAGTGCTATTCAGCCGTCGAGATCCGAGGATTAGAACGAAAGTCTGTGGGACTGAAACACGAAAAGGAATTCAGAAAAAGGAGATATTGCTCCATGACCTGACACAAGCGTAAAACTTGCGGCCACAAAAAGACGATTACTAATTAGATCTCTCTCTCTCTCTCTCTCTCTCTCTCTCTCTCTCTCTCATGGAATTCAGAAAAGGAGATATTGCTCCATGACCTGACACAAGCATAAAAACTTGCGGCCACAAAAAGGCGATTACTAATTAGATCTCTCTCTCTCTCTCTCTCTCTCTCTCTCTCTCTCTCATGGTGTTCCATTTGTAGTTATTAAAAGTTTAGAATAAATATTTTTGTTTCGTTTACAATTAGTTTGCGTGGGCGCCTTGATTAATTTTTAGGCATTCAGTAATTCAGTTTAGATATCGTATATACTGACGATACAGTATATTCTTTTCTTTTCCGGTTGAAACAGGTAATTAGATTTAGAATTTTAAGATACGCCATGTTGAAGCCTTTACTATATAATTGGATTTTTTTAAATCCATAAATTAAGATTATGAAGTCATATTTCTTTTGTGTACATAAACTGTATTCTGTGCACATACATAATTACTTATGTATGTATGTATGTATGTATGTGTGCTCGCGCGTGTGTGTATAGTAACTACACTCTTAAGAACCTACAGGCATACGAGAAGCTATATTCATATGGCTTCACCCCTTTCAAGGCAAAAACGGTGTATGGTGAAAGCACATAAACACACACACACACACACATATATAATATATATATACATATATACATATATATATATATATATATATATATTCAGGGGTTTCAGGTTAATAGTTACTTGAACATTCATTCTCTAAAATGCTGAATATACTATCTTTCTATGCAGAGGACTCACAACCCTTAATGTAATTTATCTGTATGGGGGAAGGAGGCCTCCAGATGATGTTACCTTCCAGGTTCTCAGTTGCTCTTTCCAGATGAAGTTACCAGCTCATCCATGGCCTTTCTACACCTTGATTCCAATCCTAGCAAGGTCGATTAAACACCAGTTATATAATACTCCTGTTTAGGTTAACAGGATCTTGAAGGAGTAATTTTTACAAAAAATGTTTTCTGTTCATGGATAGGACTTTGGTTGATGTTGTTGAAAACTGTAGAGACGAGGTGCCATAAGCAGTATACGAAATGTACACTGAAGTTGGTTATATTTCAATAAATCTCTCAATCTCCCCCCCCCCCCTTTAGTGAATAATATATTAGATAAGTACAAGAGTAAACCTAGCTTCTCTCTCTCTCTCTCTCTCTCTCTCTCTCTCTCTCTCTCTCTCATCATCTAAGTATGGGGCTATGTTTTGAAGAAGACAAGACTCTTAAAGGACACACAAAAAATGCTCTTTATGGGAGGTCAACAGAATAGTCTCGTGACAGGTCTGTCGCCTCTGCGTTGATGATCTAACCAGGCTAAAGAACTCCTCGAGTTGGAGGTCTTGTTTCTATTTTTGTCTTTTTTATTATATGTCGCTGGATCTTCGTTAATGCGAAGAGAGCGAGAGAGAGAGAGAGAGAGAGAGAGAGAGAGGTTTGATTATTGGATTTTTGGCATGTGCCATTTCGTAATCATTTTCCTTACAAGAGTCATTTTGCAATGTTTGTCACTTGTTTGTTACTTCTCGCTCATTAAAGCGTTTCATATTTCGGGCTCATAATACACTTTCTAGAACATTATTATGTAGTTATGCGAACGACTCGGTCGGGCCCATCTCCCATGATTCTTCGGCCATCTCCCATAATTCTTCGGCCTGACTTCTCTGTTTGGTTAGTGCTATTCAGCCGTCGAGATCCGAGGATTAGAACGAAAGTCTGTGGGACTGAAACACGAAAAGGAATTCAGAAAAAGGAGATATTGCTCCATGACCTGACACAAGCGTAAAACTTGCGGCCACAAAAAGACGATTACTAATTAGATCTCTCTCTCTCTCTCTCTCTCTCTCTCTCTCTCATGGAATTCAGAAAAGGAGATATTGCTCCATGACCTGACACAAGCATAAAAACTTGCGGCCACAAAAAGGCGATTACTAATTAGATCTCTCTCTCTCTCTCTCTCCTCTCTCTCTCTCTCTCTCCTCATGGTGTTCCATTTGTAGTTATTAAAAGTTTAGAATAAATATTTTTGTTTCGTTTACAATTAGTTTGCGTGGGCGCCTTGATTAATTTTTAGGCATTCAGTAATTCAGTTTAGATATCGTATATACTGACGATACAGTATATTCTTTTCTTTTCCGGTTGAAACAGGTAATTAGATTTAGAATTTTAAGATACGCCATGTTGAAGCCTTTACTATATAATTGGATTTTTTTAAATCCATAAATTAAGATTATGAAGTCATATTTCTTTTGTGTACATAAAACTGTATTCTGTGCACATACATAATTACTTATGTATGTATGTATGTATGTATGTGTGCTCGCGCGTGTGTGTATAGTAACTACACTCTTAAGAACCTACAGGCATACGAGAAGCTATATTCATATGGCTTCACCCCTTTCAAGGCAAAAACGGTGTATGGTGAAAGCACATAAAACACACACACACACACACATATATATATATATATACATATATACATATATATATATATTATATATATATATATTCAGGGGTTTCAGGTTAATAGTTACTTGAACATTCATTCTCTAAAATGCTGAATATACTATCTTTCTATGCAGAGGACTCACAACCCTTAATGTAATTTATCTGTATCGGGGGAAGGAGGCCTCCAGATGATGTTACCTTCCAGGTTCTCAGTTGCTCTTTCCAGATGAAGTTACCAGCTCATCCATGGCCTTTCTACACCTTGATTCCAATCCTAGCAAGGTCGATTAAACACCAGTTATATAATACTCCTGTTTAGGTTAACAGGATCTTGAAGGGAGTAATTTTTACAAAAAATGTTTTCTGTTCATGGATAGGACTTTGGTTGATGTTGTTGAAAACTGTAGAGACGAGGTGCCATAAGCAGTATACGAAATGTACACTGAAGTTGGTTATATTTCAATAAATCTCTCAATCTCCCCCCCCCCCCTTTAGTGAATAATATATTAGATAAGTACAAGAGTAAACCTAGCTTCTCTCTCTCTCTCTCTCTCTCTCTCTCTCTCTCTCTCTCTCATCATCTAAGTATGGGGCTATGTTTTGAAGAAGACAAGACTCTTAAAGGACACACAAAAAAATGCTCTTTATGGGAGGTCAACAGAATAGTCTCGTGACAGGTCTGTCGCCTCTGCGTTGATGATCTAACCAGGCTAAAGAACTCCCTCGAGTTGGAGGTCTTGTTTCTATTTTTTGTCTTTTTTATTATATGTCGCTGGATCTTCGTTAATGCGAAGAGAGCGAGAGAGAGAGAGAGAGAGAGAGAGAGAGAGAGAGAGAGAGAGAGAAATTGCTGATATACTTAATGGTGATTGCGAGGGGAAAAGAAAGAAAAGGAGAAGAGAAAGAGAAAATAACGAAAAAAATAAGAATGAGAGAGAGAGAGAGAGAGAGAGAGAGAGAGAGAGAGAGTAATATAAATAATATAAATTGCTGATGTACTTGAAAAAGGCTTAATGGTAATTGTGAGGGAAAAAGAAAAAGGAAATGAAATATAACGAAAAAGGTAGAAATGAGAGAGAGAGAGAGAGAGAGAGAGAGAGAGAGAGAGAGAGAGAGGGAGAGAGAGAGAGAGAGTATCTGAAAGAATAACTGTGAGAAGTCGTAGAGGCAAGAAGAACGAGAAGGAGAGGTAAGAGGGAGGGAGCATTTTCTCTTTTCACATTTAACATCTTGCCGTGATGGGAACCAGCAGAAGTAGTCGCTCAAGTCCCATTCTTCATTATCGGAGCGTTAAGTTGGGAAAGAATGAATTGTCTCCGTAAATCCTCGGATCATACATATTTTAAAGACATGTGGTTAGGTTGAATGGCACGCAGGCAACCGTGTTTGTTTGTTTATCATTTTACACCATCTGGTTTTGACGCCGTGGTGGCCACGCTTTTGTTTTTATTATTCTAGACGTCGCAACTGCTTTATCATGTTTGTTTTGTTTACTCTTACGTTTATAAACGTACTGGTCTGTGATGTAGCTGATATATTAAATACAAGATTTATTGCTGAGAGATTTTATCCTCTTGTTATTTTTAAATTTTTATAGTTTATATATGAAAGATTTATTTTAATGATGTTTTTGTTCTTAAGCTTTTTGTAGTTTTTCCTTATTCACTTTTCTCACTGGGCCATTTTCCAAGTTGGAGCCCTTGGGCTTATAGCATCTTGATTTTCGAACTAGGGTTGAAGCTCAGCAATTAATAATAATAATAATAATAATAATAATAATAATAATAATAATAGATTCTGGATGGAACGACGTGAAGGAAAACCTCCACATCATTATTAGCCACTTGATATATATCTACACAGAAATCTCACCAACAACATATTTAACCCTTTACTGAGAAGTGTAGTGTATATCAAGTTCCTGCCTTCCTTTCCTACAACATCTATTTAAACCTTTCGATGAATATCTATCCTCCACATCCCTACCACTTCTGTAACTTCCTCAGCAGGCTATTTTTACCCATTTTCTCCACATGACCAAACCCCCTCAAAATATTCGACTCCTTCATTTATTCATTCACCTGAGCTAACATTTCTAGCACTTCATCTACAGTATGTATCAGTATTTCTCATTCTATCAAATTTTCTTTCATATGTATTCAACACACACACATATATGTGTGTATATATATATATATGAATGTATATATGAATATATATATATATATATATGAATGTATATATGAATATATATATATATATATATATGAATGTATATATGAATATATATATATATATATATATATATATGTATATATATATATATATATATATATTTATATATATATATTCATAAATATATACATATATAAATATATCAATTATATACATATATATATATGTGTGTGTGTGTGTGTGTGTATGAGAGTGTATTAAATCTGTATCATCATGTCTCATTTCTTACCCTTCGTCAACTTCAGTGCGGCGGTTGTGTTTTGGTAGTCATATGTTTGTATGTCTCTTTGTGTATGTTTGTTATTCGCTTAACTCAAAAACTATTTGACCTGATCTCATTAAATTGGTGGGATGACTGGCCATGATCCAAGGTTAGTTTTTGGAAGGATTGGGTCAAAATTCAAGGACAAGTTCAGGAAAAGGCAATAAACGAATCACTAAACCCAAAAACTACTTAACCGAATCTCCTTAAATTTGGTGGGATGATTGGGCAGGCTCCAGGGATAATTTTATTAGATTTTGGGATTAATTGGGTTAAAAGGTCAAGGTAAGGTCAGGAAAAGGTAAAAAAAAAATGTCTTTTTGCTTATATCGTGGTAAATTTTTATCTGTTTTGCATGGAACTAGTGCAGAAATGTGCATTATTCAATTTCCTATATTGTGATATACAACATGGTATAGTGATGCCATTGGCATTGTTTATGTTTATTTTTGTTTGTATGTCTGTCTGTGTGTTTGTGATTCGCATAACT
>NC_090757.1:26117938-26122657 GCF_036898095.1 Palaemon carinicauda
CACAACACTAACTTTAATAGTAAATCAATATATAAATGGAAAGTTAAATGCAGAAAAATAAAGCTTGATACCTCCAGTGATATAAACCATATTTAGAATATTGAAAACGAATTTGCAATAATGCAAATATATGTAATGAAAATGAAGCAATTTAAATTCTACGAGGGTTAATTCAAGCGAATGGAATGGCTTTTGTAATATTAATAGGTTCATTAAAACAGCACAAAAATTAATAAAGCATAATTTAAAAAGAAAGAATAGAAGTTTGTAAATTTTTATATCTAAGTTATTAAAATTTTCCTTTGATGTAAGAGTTATTTTAGTCGACAAAATACATGGAACTTTTATTTTTCTCTTATGATTTAATACCTAAACGTTCTTACAATGGATAAATTATGTGGCTGACCCCGGCAGAAGCACGTGTCAAAAATAATTTAATCCCGAGGTAGATTGAATTCCATATAAAAAGGTATGTGTGGTAAGGTATTTGAATATTATGTATATATAATGCATATATATATATTATATATATATATATATATATAATATATATATATATATATATATATATAATATATATATATTAAATTATATATATATATATATATATATGGGCTCTCGTGACATGGTTGGTTTCGACCTGGCCTTTCATTAGAAGGGGCTAGTGTTCGATCCCAAGTATGAGGTAGAAATTTATTTCTATTTGAACATGATGTTGTGTTGATATTTATCCATATTGACTCATTAGGGGTAATTTGAATGAATTACTACCAATTGTGTCACGTGGTGGCCCGGGAAATTGGGTAAAACTCGCTGGTAAGAGACTTATGTCTCGCCAGGTAAATCCTCGGACAGCTGTTAGCGTCAGGTTCCAGTTTCTTTTATGGGCTCTCGTGACATGGTTGGTTTCGACCTGGCCTTTCATTAGAAGGGGCTAGCGTTCGATCCCAAGTATGAGGTAGAAATTTATTTCTATCTGAACATGATGTTGTGTTGATATTTATCCATATATATATATATATATATATATACAGAATATATTTGTCTATACATGCTTTATATATATGTATATATATAAATATGTGTATATATATATAAATATATGTATATATATATATATATATATGTGTGTGTGTGTGTGTGTGTGTGTGTTTGGATGGTGTAGATTCAGAAGGCGTTACCTTTCCTTTCTTTGCTTGGCTTTTATGGTGAATTGTGTGTCAACGGCGTCATGCGTTACAGCCAGTTGCCTATATATATATATATATATATATTACACTCACATATTGCAATCGCTCTTTACCACGGTACACCGTAACCTATTAATAGTAACCTCCCTCTCTCTCTCTCTCTCTCTCTCTCTCTCTCTCTCTCTCTCTCTCAATTCTAAAGACACCAGCGTATTGCGTTTAGCCTGGGATGGGAGAGGAAATGAGCCGCTATGATGTAGACCAAATTATAAAGAATTTAGCCCTTGTTGGGACACAGATTACTGATTAGAGTGCTGATTCCATTTGGAGTCATCTCCGTGAGAAGATTAAATCGGAAAGAAGATGATACAACATTAAGCAGCCGACGATGGTTATTGTAGTATAGTTTAATTTACACCATTATATACAGTGTATATATAATTTATGTGTATATGTATACATACATACATATATATATTATATATGTATGTATGTATGTATGTATATGTATGTATATATATGTATGTATGTATATATATGTATTGTATGTATATACGTGTGTGTGTGTGTAGAGAGAGAGAGAGGGAGAGATTATGGAGGGATCATAGAAAAACATGTTTCTCATCGCTTGTAATATGGGGAAAGATGGAATTTAACCGCTGGAAATTTCCGTATCTGCTTAATTGTTGTTCACTTGTGACTGTAAATGCTTTTTCTTTAATTATCTGTGATAATGAGTTTTATTGTACTTTGGAGTATTAACATAGTGTTTAATGCTCTGGTTTTTTTTTTTTTTTTTTTTTTTTTGCCGTCACACAATTTATTTATACATTTTGCTTCCAATAGATTTCTCAAAATAGCGCCGTCATTGTCTCTCAGACAAGCCTTCTTAGTTAATCCACCAATTGACCGGTTAAGACTTGGCAATCTCATTCTTCATAACCCTTCAGCTGTATGTACGAGTAACAGCCTTTCTTCCAACCCTTTCTAACCGAGATCGAGGAACATGGCTTACACATTACCACCGATTATTATTATTATTATTATTATTATTATTATTAATTGCAAAGCTACAACCCTAGTTGGAAAAGCAGAATGCTATAAGCCCAGGGGTTCCAACAGGGAAATAACCCTGTAAGGAAAGGAAACAAGGAAAAAATAAATATTTTAAGAATAATATTAAGATAAATATCTCATATGTGAACCAAGAAGCTCTTATTATACTGACCAATTGTGTTACCCCTTTTTCGTGTTATAGAATTCAAATTGGATTTGCCATTCAATAGCAAATGTATTCACCACAATTATTTATTTTGTTATCTTAAGAAGAATTGCTTCCAAAGACCAAAGTTAATCTTAGTATTTAAGGATAAAGATACTTGTTAGTATGTAATGCAAAGTGTTTGATAATCAAGGTATGCCTGATTTGCATTTTCAATACTCCGGAATTTTTTTTTTTTCGCGAAACACATTGTTTTTAATATATATATATATATATATATATATATAATGTATATATATATATATATATACACTGTATATATATGAATATATTTATATATAAATCTATCTACCTATCTATCTTTATATACATGTATATATATGTGTGTGTACGTTTATTTTCACATACACGCCAACATACATTATATATATATCTAATATATATATATATATATATATATATTTATATATATATATATATATATATATTTATATATATGTATATATCTATCTATCTATCTATATATATATATATATATATATGTGTGTGTGTGTGTGTGTGTGTGTGCATGTATGTGTGAGAGAGTGTATATACTAAACAATTTGTAATTCCGTTCAAATGGGGACGTAATAGTTTCAATTGGAAGTATTTGTATATGTTGATCATGGCATAAACTTTATTACTTTCTTCCATGAAGTAATCTGTCTTCTTTTTAATCTTCCTTTCATTGCGTTTTTTTTTTTCTTTTTTTTTTTTTTCTTTTTGCATGTTCTTGTATGAATTATGGAGGAGAAATTGTGTACATTTAATTTGCTGTTTAGAAGACCTCCCTTGCTATTTTCATTAGGGAAACAAAGGCCCTATTGTCGGCAGCGATCCGACTTCTTTGGAAAGACGAAGATTGGATGAGAGTGAAGGAGGTATGGGGGAACACGAAATGAAGATAAAAAGTTTAGAGAACGTGGAACAGAAAAGGATTAGTTACAGTAAATTGCCTGCATACTTAATATGGATTACCAGTTGGAAAGAAAGATATTTAATCCTTTATTGCTGGAGCAATATATCCCATCTTGTTCAAGAAGCGGTGGTGTTTGAAAAGGAGAGAGAGAGAGAGAGAGAGAGAGAGAGAGAGAGAGAGTGAGTTTGTGATTAATATGGTATGCGGTGGTATTTAAAAAGGGAAGAGAGAGAGAGAGAGAGAGAGAGAGAGAGAGATGTTGTGGTTGATATGGTATGCGGTGGTGTTTGAGGAGAGAGAGAGTTTGGGGTTGATATGGTATGCGGTAGTGATTGAAAAGGGAAGCTAGAGAGAGAGAGAGAGAGAGAGAGAGAGAGAGAGAGTGAGTTGGGGAGGGACATGGTATAGTTTGTCTTTTGTTTCACTGGAGAGGAAACAATTGGGACGTATCTGGCCTGACATCTTTTATTGAATCAAGGCTGTCGTGCCGTAGGGGTAAACGGGGACGCCTTCACCTTCACAGTTGGTTTAGTTTTTACCTTTCCTCCTTTCTGGCGTAAACACACGTATAGACATATACCCTCTATTTCGAGCGTTATGGCGACTGATGCTGGTCCTAGATTCGAAAAAAGGGACGAGCCTTGAGGGACAGATGTAAAATGCAGGTGTTAGGAATGTTTGATTTTTCATTTTTTCAATAGCTTATATATATATATATATATATATATATAGACAAAGATGATAAGTATGCAATGGAAGATGAAATATCATTGGAACGAGAAAGGATAAATGAGGTAGAATCATTTAAGTATATATATGAAATAGACCGGAGAAAAATATTGATGTAAAGCTGAGAGGTGAACAAGCAGGATTTCGAAAAGGTAGAAGTTGCACTGACCATATTTTCATTTTGAGACATGTACAGCAATGTGTAGAATATAAAAATCCACTTTTGATGACATTTGCGGACTATGAAAAAGCCTTTGATGGTGTGCACCGGCCAATTTTGTGGAGAGGCCAGCGTTATTATGGAATTCCTCTTAAATATGTTAATTTGATTAAGTCTGTTCATGAGCATAGCAAGTGCAAAGTTAATGTTAATGGGATTTTATCCGATTAATTTCCAGTAAACCGCGGAGTACTCCAAGGGAATGTGTTGTCACCTAAGTTTTTTATCCTAATGGATTTCGTAATGCGTAAACAGTCGGAGATGGTGGGAAAGGATTGGACTGGATTGGTGATACGAAATAATAAAACCTAGAGTATGCTGATGATGCTGTCTGTGTTAGCAGAACACAGCAGGATTTGCAATTCTTGCTTACCAGAATGCGTGAAATATCACACGAGGT
>NC_090757.1:26138157-26140657 GCF_036898095.1 Palaemon carinicauda
AGAGAGAGAGAGAGAGAGGAGAGAGAGAGAGAGAGAGAGAGAGAGAGAGACTTAGGGAAATTGATTTTATTGGAATGTTTTTAGTGTTTTAGTACTGCCTTGAAATCTATTGTTTGAAATCTTTTCAACTTCTTTCCTAATTTCTTAGTGAACCTGAAATGATTAAATCAGGTTTAAGTCGACACGAAACAATTTCACTCCTTTCTTCGGTGACGACGACTATTTCCTGAATCAACTGCTTTCTTCTTCCTAAAAACTCTCCTCCACAGAGAGTTAGAATATTTTGTCGGACATTTATTCGTCTTTTGAGACTTGGTTCCTAATTATCCTTTAAATCCCTTCATGAATTCCCTTACTTTTTCAAGATTCTAAAAAAATTACATTGCTAATTGGCAAATGTTGAGCAAAGTTGTTTGTCCAGAAATATTTTTCCCTTTTCAAAGTCCTCTTTCTTGCAAGTGAATTAGGAAAAGTTCGATACTAGAGCGCACAGACATTATGTTAAATGCACACACACACACCCACACACGCACACACACACACCCACACACGCACACACACACACACACACACACATATATATATATATATATATATATATATATATATATATATATATATATATATATATATATATATATATATATGCGTATGCGTATAAATAATGTATGGAAATTCTAGAGACTCCTTTCCTGATCTACATTTTGGAATGAAAAGTTGTAGTAACGAGGTCGTTCATACACGTAAATATATTTCATATATTAAAATGTTAAGTCATTGAAATAATTTTTTTTACTAAGTAAAGAAACCATTATATCTCAATTTTAACATAGAGAAAATTTTATTACTTGATTTTAACAAAGGTTATATTTGTTGAGTACCCTTAACATGCAGCTTTTTTCTTTGGAGAGACAGTGCTTCATCTCACCGATAGTTGACCTTGTTAAACTGTTGAAATATTTGCACGTTAATTGTTAACAAATCATACTTGGGGGTATTTTACAGGTCTCTTGCTCTAAAATTAAGACTTTTATTGTAGAAAATGTAGAGAATTAAGACAGCAGCATCCTACTTACTGATTTTTATGTTATTACAGAAATTATTCCCCCGTCTGAGAGAATAAACTTGGGGATCCACGTCTACCGGTAAGTATTCGTTCAGCGAGTCACAGTTTTATGAAATGCAATGCATACAAGTA
The DNA here is from genome assembly GCF_036898095.1 of Palaemon carinicauda. Lineage (NCBI taxonomy): Eukaryota > Metazoa > Arthropoda > Malacostraca > Decapoda > Palaemonidae > Palaemon > Palaemon carinicauda. The sequence goes on from NC_090757.1 coordinate 26,139,356, forward strand.
GAATTAGGAAATTAGTTAAAAGTGTTATCATCGTGCTGATTGGAAACGTTGTTTTGAAAAGTTGTGTTACAACGCAGGAATATAGGTTACTGAGGAGGTCTAAGCGATGTCAGGCAGGACAACCGATCGGGACTACGGTCTACCTCAAAGCTAAAGCAAAGTTCTTCCAAAAAAAAAGCAACCATACAAATGGAAAAAACACGTTAATAGAAGGTATTTATTTAGAAATTAGTGTGCGCGACTCATCAAAAAATTATGGGTAAATAAATATCTATGCAGCACCCTCTCACCAGGGTATGACTACTCTTTTTCTCCCCTACCCATGGGACTGGGGAGCTGGGTGTGTCCGGTAAAGAATACACACACTCACGCTCACACACACACACATATACATATATATATATATATATATATATATATATATATATATATATATATATATATATATATTTTATATGTATACAGTATATATATATATATATATATATATATATATATATATATATATATATATATAATTATTATATATATATATATATATATATATATATATATATATATATATATATATATTATTTTATATATATATATATATATATATATATATATATATATATATATATATATATATATATATATATATATATAGAGGCAGAGACATGCAGTTTATTATCTAGGAGAGACGTTAAAGCTCTACTTTTGTTACTGTATGGTAGTATAAATGACGTTAGAATCTACACACTCAAAAATTACCTTTTGAATAATAAAAGCGTCTTTTTTTACCTATGGAAAATATTCTTTTCTTTATATTTCTTCTTCGGATCATAACAAATGACATGGATATTTCTCTTACTGTATTAAATAATCGTTGCAAGAATTCCACCATTTTTATTTTGTAGAGCATTACTGGCGACGCTAGAAAATGCATATTAAAAAATTGCATTTTGAATAATTAAAGCTTCGTTTTTTATTTATGGAAGATATTTTCCATTTCATATTTTGCTTTGGATTATAACAAACGACACAGACATTTCTCTTTGTATATTGAATAATCGTTGCAAGAATTGCATCATTTTCAGTTTTTATAGTATTAATGGCGACGTTAAAAAAATGTACTCTCAAAAATTTTATTTCGAACAATTAAAGTGTCGTTTTTTTATTATGGAAAATATTTTTATTTCATATATTGCTTCGGATCATAACAAACGACACAGACATTTCTTATAGTATATTAAATAATCGTTGCAAGAATTGCATGATTTTCATTTTGTATAGTATTATTGTCGCCGCTATGAAATGCAA
>NC_090757.1:26145657-26153157 GCF_036898095.1 Palaemon carinicauda
TGATGACTCAGCAGACACACTCATAGGCTACCCCAGACCCCCCCCCCTCCACTCCTTAGCTCACAAGGATGGTGAGGTTGCAGTGATGAAAGGAACTAACGAGTTTGAGCAAGACTCGAACCCCAATCGGGCGTTCACCAGTCAGGGACGTTACCAAATCGGCCAAGCAAATAATAACTGAAACGTATCTGCATTAATTTCGTTTTTAAAGGCTGAAACGGGAATTCCCGAAAAGTTTAGAGTGATTTTTTTTCAGTTTTGTCAAAATATCTTCAATACGTTTATTTAGGAGGACCTCTACAAACATTCCAGTGAAGGAAGTACAAAAACAATTTGCTTACAAGACAAGAATTCGCAAAATAAAGTACCCACTGGTGAAAGACGAAATGGTGTGTAAAAGAGAGAGAGAGAGAGAGAGAGAGAGAGAGAGAGAGAGAGAGAGAGAGAGAGAGACGCAGCTCTTTTAGTATAATAGTTGCAGTAATAAATTTTAAATATCTTAAAATGAGACCTTCGAATTAGTCCTGTCAAGATAAGCAGAAGGAGAGAATTTAAAGTAGACGTAAAAGAATGATTTCTGGAGTAGATGAAGAGAAGGGAGATTTATCCCTCCCCGTTATAATTCCACCAGAACAAATGATCTTGGTATGTCAAAATAACCTGTTTAGGTTTTTATACTATACCTTGATATCAAAATAAGGGTATTAACCGTTTTTGTAGTTAATATGTTTGTGGTCTTTTCACAAAGATAAAACAGCTAGATATATGTTATTTTCAAACGCTTTTGGCGTTAACTTTGGATATTCATAGTTTAAAAGACTGTCCTGTGTAGTTCCCGAACAGCGAATTATAATGATATCAAATTGGCACCTTCCAAGCAAAGTATAAAGCCCATAATCTACTAACGTTATATTTCAGTTAACCGAGAAAAATATATGAAATAAACGTCGGATGTTTTTACAAGATGAAATCTAGTGACAAATGACTTGGTTGATTAATTTTCTTTTCATCCGTAAGGAGGGTTTCGCGGCTTTTTGGGGCTTCGCACTTTAAAGCACGACTTCATTTATCTTGTTTTTTATTTTTTTCTTTCCTTTTCTTTTTTTCTTGTGAAACTTTATGTGAAATTATTAATTAACAAAATTTTCTTTAGCACAAAATTTGCTTTCCTAATCTTACTGATTTTATTTTGCTTACTATGTTAATCAATACATCCTTTGTATAATCAGCGTAATTTTCATGAAAGACATAAGTTTATGGATGAAATAGGTGTCAGCCGAAAATGGTATATGAAAAAACACGGTTGAAGTTTAATTTCCTTACTTTTGATTAAGAACTCTCCGGAAATAGTATGCTTCATGTGCACATCGGCATATAATGGAACATGGTGTTCAAATGATCCAATCACGGTGTCACTTTCATGTGTGGAAATATATGCAGTGATGTTTCAGCTTTTAGTGTCAATTACCTCCACCAAAACGGGTGCTTTTGTAATAGTCGATGTTTTTGACATCATTTTGTCAGCGTTGACCTCCAGCATTTCACTTAGTCTCGGTGACTGCAATCGTAAGAGGCAGCCAACCGTAATGAATGTTAATTTTAGTTATCAATTCTGTTATTAACTCTGCAAAGCTTGTTTTGACTTCCATACTTTTGTAATTACCATCCAATTAGAGTGTGAAATATGACTTTTGCTCTATGTGTTATTTGGGGACACGTATACCTCAATTACGAGGACAGTTATTATGAAGGGTGGGCTCATTCTCTGTCACGCAGTCCTATGCTGCCTTTATTAATAAGTTTATTACAAGTTTTTAATGCCCTTTCATGACTTGATCACCTTAATTAACTGTGTGTGTACCTGTGTTAATGTTTTCTTATTTGATTATAGTTAAATCTACTTTTTATAGAATAGGCTTTAAACGTGCGTGTATATATGCAGTATATATATATATATATATATATATATATATATATATATATATATATATATATATATATATATATATATATATATATATGTGTGTGTGTGTGTGTGTGTGTGTGTGTGTGTATATATATATATATATGTATGTATGTATATATATTATAAGTTTTTGGGACAGCTTCTCTCTAATATAATTGACATTAAAGTCGACGCCACTGAGGCAATCGCCTAAAGGGAGAAAAATGATATGTATATATATATATATATATATATATATATATATATATATATATATATATATATATATGTGTGTATATATATATATATATATATATATATATATATATATATATATATATATTTATATATATATATATATATATATATATATATATATATATATATATATATATATGTGTGTGTGTGTGTGTGTGTGTGTATATACACATATACATTTGCAGAAGAACCATAGGGAAAATGAAAAAAGGGAAATATACGATTAAGTCCTGAAGAAGTATCACGAAACTAGTCAGGACTTAATCGTATAATTTTCCCTGTGGTTCTTCTGCATCTGAGCATCGCGTTTTCCTGTGATTTTTTACGCGCACACACATACACACACACACACACACACACACACATATATATATATATATATATATATATATATATATATATATATATATATATATATATATATATATATATATATATATATATATATATATATATATATATATATATATATATATATATATATATATATATATATATATATATATATATATATATATATATATATATATATATATATATATATATATATATATATATACTGTGTGTTTGTGGGTCTGAATTATTTGCATTTTACTTTTGCATAAATCAGGCTCATTTTTTTTTTTCAATGTTTTGGGCAGTGTGCTTTGATAGTGGGCATGCCTTTCCTAGACCTGTTAGTGAGGCGAAATATATTGCATTAAGGTTAGTACCTCGGGTAGATAGCCACCCTAAAAGCTAATGGTGAAATCCTGATTATCTACATTGCTTAATCCTAATAACTTTGAAACATGAAATTTATGTAAAAGTAAAAAGGATGGTAGAATGGAGCCGTGTCTCAAAGTATGACGATGAGAAATGTATCACATTATGACTTATTTGGGTACGTTTTCTGAAAAACAATATATGCAGATTAGCTAGTAATTGATATGAAACGATTGTATATTAACTGATTCGTTTGTCTTGTAGAAATACATTTAATCTATGCCCATAATTCTGCGGTTTACCAAAATGTTAGCCTTGGGTTAAATTTTAGGAAGGATTTCCATGTAAATTGGGTTTAGAAATTTATTCTTTTGGGGAGTGGAGGGGTGTTGGGAGGTTTATAATCTTTTATCGCTCTTGTTTTTCATATAGATGTTATGTTTGTCTTTTAATTCGATTCCCTAGCCGATGCAAAGATTTTAATTCAAGTCGCGCAGATGTTGATGGTGGGGAGAGATCACGTTAATAATCTTGATCGTATAGTGTCTTTTGTAATTAACGCGATCATCTCATCCTGTCTCAGAGTGAATCTAATGTGTAAACAACTAATGACATGAATATTTCGATGATATAACATATTGCTTTGAAATTTCATTTCAAATTATGACAAGTTTTTATGAATATTATAAAAATGTATTCTATGGAAAGGATTCAATTTTATGACAAGTTTTTATGAATATTATAAAAATGTATTCTATGGAAAGGGTTCAATTTTATTTGTGTTCAGGTATGTGCACGTTCTCTTCCTTACCAGGTCAAGTCCCTAATATTCCTTTATTCATTAGTATTTTTTCTTTGGGAACAAAATTACAGATCAAATTAGAAACTAGATTTTATTTTATCAATGGGTAATCTAATTTCCTAAATGGAGTCTGCCATTCATTAGCCTTTTTTCTTGCCAAGTTCTTTGCATTAGGCTACTCATGATTTCACGAAATTAGATTCGAAGAGTTTTTTGTAAAAGATTTCCTCTTGTGCTTTTTGCGCATTTCAAAATGAGATTAAGTAACCTGATTTAGTTTCCCCTTTCAGTCAACATTTTGATTGCAGAGCTGCTATGAGGTAGTGTGTATGGAGGGTCACATTTAGTGAAAGAGAATGTATTGGTTTGTTAAATTGAAGTTTATTCCCCTTATCCCAATGACTAAAGTTCATGTGAATATAATATCCCTTTCCCCTTTACATTTTTTCTAAAGACAATTCATCGAACGATGTTAAATGTCTCTGCGGTGCAGTTTGGCTAGAGCTTCTATATAAATAAGTATAATGTTCTCATGAGCTCAAAGAGGGAGATCTCCGCCTTTAAGTAACTCTCCAACTTTCTCCTCCATATTGTGAAGTCTTGCATGTGTTACTGTAGATTACTATGCTCGTGGCATGACGTGAGCTCTTACCTCTAGGCATCCCATATGAGGGGTAAGAATGGGCAGGATGAACAGGTGATGAGTATGGGAATGATGATGATGATAATGAGATGGATATAACCAAGGTCTATAGGATTTAAGGTCTACACATCTTTGGTCTGTTATGGAGCGCTGTCTGCTTAGGGTTAGTCTGTGATGCCAAGTAAACAATAGCACCACAACAACCCATTTAAACGAGGAAATATACACTATTAACGAAGCAAAATATTATAGATTGAGGATATAGTAAATATATCTATTTTTATAACTTTGTTCAATGATAAGATATCCATTACGTTTTATGTAATTTAACCTATATTTATCTGAATTTGACAAACACATGTTTGAATGAGGTCTGATAGATTCTCATCCCACTTGGTGATAATATTTCAAGAGGGAAAATCCTTTCCCGAAAATGTGTTCGAATTTCATGCTAAATGCAGTTTATATGTACATATTCTATTCAAAATTTTTTGAAGTTACATACGAAGTGCATCCATCAATTATAGAACGGGAAAGTGCAAAGTTCATTGTGGCCGTTGCTATACGAGTTCCGATGAATATAACTATTTGATGTCTATAGTCGTATCAAGATTGATTATATATTAATCGTAAAGCTAATTGAAGTTTAATATCACAGCTATAGTCTTAGAAACACGTAAATTATATAGCAGAGAGAGAGAGAGAGAGAGAGAGAGAGAGAGAGAGAGAGAGAGAGAGAGAGAGAGAGAGAGAGAGAGAGAGAGAGACTTAAACCTTTTCTGTCCTTTACGGTTAAGAGATATTTTTTACCTTTTCCGAGTATACTGCATAAGGGATATCTTGGCCGACCTTCTACAAAAGGGAAAGGCTCAAAATCTAGGGAATCACGAAGAGTTGTCTTTAATTAGCCCAGAGGTTGAGAAACTGAATAAGAAACGAAAGTAATTTATCTCCATCACTCCTTAAAGTTGGGAAATACAAACTATATCGTAGAAACAATAATGTAATAAAATGAAAAACATAGAAGAAAAAAGCATAATAACCAACTGTAATATTCGAGTACCACCATTATTTTAACACAATCTTAATGCTCGGTTCATTTTTAATTACAGTATTGGGTGGTATCTAAAAAGCAATTACTTGCAAGAATAGCAATCTGCGTCATTAACAGCAAACGATTTGCTATGACCTCAGGTACGTGATTAAAAGTATATATGAAATTATAACGTTAACTAATTTTACATTTAATTAGATATCTAAATAATTTGGTATCTTTATTTTACTATTTTCATTTTAAAAAGTTCTAATACCAACGGTACATAAAGAATCAAACCAGGCTTTGAATATGAAAAAATAAAGTTTATGTGAATAACAAATTAACCACTCAATTGGATGTTCATAAAATTCAACTGCATATGACAAGCGCAATATATTAAAAAATGTTAACGATTTTTAACATACGAGATACAATGTACGTAGATAATAGAAAATTCTAATGTATATCTATTATCCTAAAATGGTTTGTCCTGTAATCTTGTATATGCAGACGTCACGAATTTCTAGTGACATTGGCATCGTAATCTACGCCCGGTTACACCTTGTATTCTATTGACCTTGTATATAACCGACTGGATTTGCGGTGTCTGGAGATAAAGTCTATGGGTGACGGCTGCCACATTTCACTTAAACTCATTCCTAGTGTTCGGTCCTCCAAAATCTTGAAAATTTCCAGTTTATTCTTCTTCGGAGTATACTGTTATATATATATATATATATATATATATATATATATATATATATATATATATATATATATATATATATATATATATATATATATATATATATATATACATATATATATATATATATATATATATACACACACATATATATATATATATATATATATATATATATATATATATATATATATATATATATATATATATATACATACACACATATATATACCTATAAAAAAACACACACATTTTATATATATATATATATGTATATATGTATATATATATATATATATATATATATATATATATATATATATATATGTATATATGTATATATATATATATATATATATATATATATATATATATATATATATATATATATATATTATAGTTCTGTTAGGGGAGTCATTTCCTTACGTCTGTTTCCTTAGCTTTATCGGTGCTAGATGTAAATAGTATGCTGCGGACCCAGAAGTGACACCAGTCTTTGAAAATCAAGAGTATCGTTCAACCTAAATCTTAACTCCTAATTTGTCATATTTTACGCAAGTAAATAAGATGATGTCCTTTCTGCACTTTTTGGAGAATTTATAATGCTACTCCATTAGGTATGTGTGCTTTAGACCTTCTGAGTTCTGCCTAATTTCATAACGCCCGTATTACCTAATTCTTTTCAACATCCCAGGGCAAACCTTTTAAATAGAACGTTGCAGGTAATCATCTGCTTCTTAATTTGCATTTTTGCTATCACAAAGCCCTGTAGCCTGTGATATCAATTATAAAATTTTCACTGCTGTATAAAAATCCCAAGATTGTGGTTAGGAAGCTCTTAGGATTATCCTTGATTTTAGTGGTGCCTTTGACCATGATTTTAAACCTAAACTTGATGAAGGTGAAACTTTTCTAAGTACCATTATTGAATTTTTAAGTAATATGCTGTAAAGAGTAGTTGTTATTTGCGCCATAGAAACTATATGAATGTTATATGTGGTGTTCGTCAGGGTAGTGTTCTCTGACCATTACTTACCATACTACGGTATAGATGCGCATGTCCTTTGGCCTAGAAAACAAGCTCGTTGCATATGCAGATGATGCTACTCGCTTTACATCAATTCCATCTCCTGAATCTATATTCAGGGTACCTGAATAACTCAATAGAGATCTGGCTAAAATTATGGCATAGGGGATTAGGTTGAACTCTTACAAATACATAATATGGCGATAAGTAAGTTCAGAAAAGTAGCTCTTAACATCCATGTTTTGTCATTCACAATGTGCAGTACATAAACCTTATTGAGAAAGTCTTTTAAGGAAATATTTTCATTCTTTCAATCTGCCAGATTTTGAATAATTGTCTCCTATCTGGTTTTCAGCTGCTGACTCTCGTCGTAATTTG
>NC_090757.1:26173157-26183157 GCF_036898095.1 Palaemon carinicauda
TAATGATGGAGGAATGGGATATATATTGTATAAAAAAATCTGAGGGCCACCACTTATTCATGGAAGCATGCTTCATAATGCAATTTTCTTTTACTTCGATGAAGATTGTAAAAACTAAGATAGAGGAAAATGAAATACAGATCTCCAAATGCTTTATTCCGGAATCTAGCTAATGAATATCTTGTCTTGGTGTCACACAAATATCAAATAGTTCCAAGTTGGAATGGTCAAGTGAAGGTTTTTCTGCTGCCTGCCGCTTGGGAGAGATTTCTTTTATGGAGGCACAGTGAGAAGCTAAGAACCAAAGTTGACGCCTAAGACGAGCACCGAGGCAGAAGGGCATTCATTTTAAAGATAATTTTTAATAAATAAATGAATAAATAATGATAGAAAGAAACACAAATATTAAATAATGAATCAGGGGATGGAGGAAGAAGCTCAGGAAATAAAATCTAAAGAATGAGAGAAAATATTTAGGAATCCATGAGAATAGCTCCTCAGCTGTTTGAGTTAGTGATTAAAAGGACAATCAAACTTTTATATCCGAGATATTTCAATATTTGGTTTTCCTTTTCGCCTACTCACGGCACCAGCTGTACAAATTGTGGTTTAACTAATACCCTGATAGGCTGAGGAGCTGGTATGGATAGCTTTTGCTCGAACAACCCGAACTAGAACTTCACGGATAGTAATGCATTTTTCGCTTGTCAAGCGCCCATCTACCTTCCGTAATTTACCCGGTTAAGAGACCTACATCTAGCACCCCATAGCTGGGCTAATTCGGGCACTTGATTACTGTAAATAAGGACTTTATCATACAAAGCTAAGCATATTTGAATTAAGATTATAAGACCTTTGTGCATGAAATTGATAAGAAGTTGGTTTGATCTCAAAGGTGTTTAATTTCTCAAGATAAAGCTACTAGCAATTAAATAATCATTGATAACTTACAATCAGGGTATTAGAATGGGGAATCATTTCGTGCTTATGCCATCTATTCGTGTATATTTTCAGGAAAAATTATTGGAGAATTAATTTTGGGAAAATAGGTATATCATAGTTTCATGACAAAATTTCTGAAAATTATGTCGTTCTGAGACTATGATTTGTCAATAAAACTAATTTTTCAAACCCTTTGCCAGAATGTGATAGCGTCCTCATCTTCCTCAATATAAGATATTTTCGATACAAAATAATAAATTTTTATTGTATTCAAGGTGCTTTGCAGTCATCAGTGTCTATTATATCCATCATCGATTATCTATTATGCAAAGTTAATACTTAAATTTCGTTACTTATCGACCATCCATCAACAGCAGCTATTTTATTCCACTGCTGCTATCTTTTACAAATCAAGTAATAATGAATTAGGTTAGCCAAATTTACTAGAACATTGGCAGTTATCAAATAAATCTCAGGCAATGATAAAATATCTTACAGGCTGTATCATGAGTCTACAAGCAGCCTGTCTCCACACCCCCTAAAACAGAAATGACTCTCCTATTTGCTCAGTGACGGAATGGCCTAGCAGGGGGTTGAAGGAGAACTGCTCTCCCCCCCCCCCCTTCCCTGGAAAGTGTCTACTTGGTCACTCTTACGAAAAAAAGTAGCAATTGAAAAGTAATAGTATATATATATATATATATAAATATATATATATATATATATATATATGTGTGTGTGTGTGTGTGTGTGTGTGTGTGTGTGTGTGTATGTGTGTGTGTTTTGTATTTGTATTGAAAAGTTGAGACGTCAAATGATTATAGAGAATTGAAATATGGCAACTCGATTTGTAACATTTGTATAATTTTGCTAACAAAGACGGCCCTTTACTGTCTGATTCGCTAAGGTTTGAGAATGCTCCGCCCATTTCGTAGAAGATGTAAGAAGGGCAACTTTTTGTCCGTTTTGTCATGAGAACACTAGAGACATCTGACGAAAGATTTCCCCTGAGTGTCGGCTTTCTTTTGATTCTAACTGTACATTACATTACTCTTGGTGTTATTCATGTTATCTCTCTCTCTCTCTCTCTCTCTCTCTCTCTCTCTCTCTCTCTCTCTCTCTCTCTCTCTCTCTCTCTCTCTCTCTCTGCATTCAACTTTCATCTTCGAATAAAATACAGTATTAATTAATACTTGGCAGCTACCTCTCTCGCATCTCTCAGAAGCTCAGATCTTTATCCCAAAGGCGTAGTTCCTCAAGCACTCTCAGATCTATGTAATTTTCCACGAAGGCAAGATTTTCTGTTGAGAAAATGAAATTGATCATTTAGATATATTGGATTATATTCTTTATTTTTTATTTTTAAGGCATTTATTTTGGCTTGGGTTTACACTCCTGACACAGGCTGTAAAACTACTGCTGTATTTTTCTTTTCAGATTTTCATTATTGTTCATATTTGCTTTTACATTGCTGGTATTATTATTATTATAATTATTATTAATATTATTATTATCAATAATGATAATATTTTCCTGTTATTTCCTCTCATTTTTAGCAGGAGATTGCGTATCATTTGTAAATATCTTATTTTTAATTATACCATCGGTAATGATAACATCGATAATAGTAGTGATAATAAGTATGATAGTGATATGGGTATTGATGATTATAATGATATTAAAGGTTAAAGGTGTCTGTTCAGTTCCAGTTTCATCAGAATAGGTCCTCACCAGAACGTCAGCCGGGTAAGCCCAAACTCCCACTGTAGCCCCCAACCACAGCAGTGACCTCCCCAGTGAACTGTTTAAAACTCACGATCCCGGACTGGGATCGATCTGCTGCCATGCGAATGCTAAGCAAAAGTTACCACTATACAATTATCAGAATTCATTACATTACAGTCATCTTCTGTGTTTTATATTCTATTTGTATCTATTGTGTGAGTATCATCCTTTACCGCTGTCACTATCATTGGTATAAAAACTAATTCCTTCACTATTCCTGATGTTAACTCTCTCATGTTATTAAAATTGATAAGTTATATTCCTCATACAATACCTACATTTTACATTATTATTACCTTATTTTTTATAATGCCCCTTATCTTTTATAAAACCTCATAATCCATTGTGGTAGCATGGAAGGTTGAATTTCCATTTCATTTTTCACACCAGAGAACCGTCTATTTTTTACTTTTTTTCTCTTTGTATCACCTATTTTCCATATTTTTCTTTCATTTTATCCTTCATGTTTTTCATTACATTTGGTGAGGATACCAGAAATAGTTTGAATATTTTTGCTATTTTTATTATAAATTTCACTATCTTCACAATTATCTTCTTTGACTATAGTTTCACTTTCGCCATTTATGTTTACATTACAAATTGTCACAAATTCGTGATATTACCTCTGCTGTACACTTCACTGATACCAGCATCACAATGCACCCGATATCACTGCCAAAATATCACCTTTAACGTTAGTAAACATTTTATCGCAAACATTATCACAGTGCCTATTAATTGGGAAATAACTCCATATTTACAAACGAAAAATGCTCATAATATTAAGTGTCTCATTTCACAGCCAGTATTATCGTCATTAATAAGATTAGTATCCACATCATTTCCCGTCACGACGTCATGAGGCCGATTTTATGCCAATCACTTCCAAATGGGATAGTGTCACAATTACTGTCATAATGCAGATTTAGAATATAACATCCTCACCTACTAATCGAACTTTATGCGTTTACCCTTTCTGGAAAATTACGATTAACAATACCACAAAGAAAAAATTTATCATACCAAAGATATTTCTAGGTTAAAATAGTTATTCTATTGGTTGTGTTAGTTGGTAGGGCAAAGGAAGGTTTGTTTATAGTAGTTCTAGATATGTTAAGCAGGCCTTGTACCAGCTAGAACTTTTGCTCCAGGAGATGCGTGTCGTTGGAGGTGTGAGGATTTGGAGAAAATTTTGGACAATGAGGATAATAGAAAATCTTTTTATATTAACCGAGTCGTTTTTGCAATAAAGCGTTAAACTTCTTGTGGTGGTCAGTGCGTTCCAGCCAATGAGAGGTTATTAAAGGTTTAAAGGCCGCTCATGAATGGCAGAGACAAGGGGCAGTGACATTTCCCTATCGAGCAGGACAATGGCCTAGAGACTGGCCGTATGATCAGTGCCCAAGCCCCCTCTCCACCCAAGCTAGGACAAAGGAGGGCCAGGCAATGGCTGCTGATGACTCAACAGATACACCTTTAGGCTCCCACCACACCCTCCTCCCCCTCCTTAGCTAAGAAGAATGATGAGGTTGCGGAGACCAAAGGAACTAACAAGTTTGAGCTGGACTCTAACCCCATTCAGGGACGTTTCCACATTGGCCACTACAAGGTTGTACCTGTGCGCACCTGCTTATGTCTTTCTACAGTATTGCCATATATTTCTAATTGTGTCAGTTCACCTGCCCTAGTCGTCGAATGCAGTTATCTTAAAATAAAGTCAGTCCTCTCTTTCATTATTTTTTTTTTCAAAACTATAACCCTAAATAGACCCAACTGGCCTCAACTAGATTCCCCTATGTTTAATTTCTAATCTTTCTTGTCAATAGAATTTCACGGCAAAATATAAACTTTCGGAAGTTGACCAATAAAATCTTGAAATCTTGCGAACAAATAAGAGATATTTGGAATCGAAACCATATCTCAAATCACCTTTGCAATTGATTCTTGAAATGTTCCTTTTAGAAAACCATATACACGTAATTGGTCGCCAATCAATTGTTACCTGAACACTACTTAATCCATAGCTATTTAACCAGGTAGAATGGGGTTGTTTAAGGTCATTATTAAGTATAAGTGTCTGTGTACTGTACGTGTACAGAGACCAAGTAAATGTTTTTTAATTTCTCCCCTTACTTCAAACCCTCTGATTGTCAAGAGAAATTCATTGTAGGTTTATTGGCATTTTTAAATTATCATAAAAGTTTATTAAGGCGATTAAAGCATTGAACCCTTTCAAGATTTGAGGAGTCAGGACACTTTTAAAGACCATTTAAAATTTATGTGTGCGGAGATATCTTTGCCTATCATTACCTTGGCGGAAGAGAGCAAATAAAAACTGAAGGGGTTCAAATGAAGTTTTGTCACAAATAGAAAGATATACAAATTCCATTATTAGCAACATCAAGATTAGAATTATAAGTATAAGGATGAGATTGCTGGTCAAGGTTTTTCAAGATTTAAAGGCCACTCATGAATGGCAGACGCAAGGGATAGTGGCAATGCTCTAGCTAGCAGAACACAAGCCGCGCCCCCCCCCCCCCCTCCACCAAGTTACGACCTATGAGGGCTAGGCAATGGCTGCTGATGACTCAGCAGATAGATCTATAGGATTCTCGAAACTCTCCTCCCCCCCCCCCCCTCCGATCCTTAGCTCACAAGGATGGTAAGGATGCAGACACTACAAAAAAAACTATTGAGCGTGACCCGAGCACCAGTCCGGCAGATCACTAGGCAGGAACGTTTCAAATAGGCCACAACAATAGACAGTCATTTGAAAGGATACATAAAAAGGATATTAATAGAAAAAATAAAAGTAAAACGAAACATTGTAAAGCAAAACTTATGTTCGAGTGTTTCCATTTCCCCAACCAAACACTTGCACGAAATTCTTTTCGACCAAAAGGAGGGAAGGTTTTGCAAAAATAAGAGATGAAGGCAAAATTTCTCAACGTTATCTTGATTAAAAGTTCTCGTTTTAGGTTCAGTGGTTCCTTGATGCCAACATTTACAAGATGAATTCAGAATGAGAATATTTGTTCAGTTAACAGGTATTGCTCCTAAACTCCTAAATATCCCAATGATCGTTACAATTATATATATATATATATATATATATATATATATATATATATATATATATATATATATATATATATATATATATATATATTTATATATATATATATATATAAGATTCAGTTTGTTTTCTAAGGTTGATATAACAAATAAAAATTAGATCTTGAAGTTTTTAATAGGAATAAGAATGATTTTCATTGCATGTCTTTTCCCTTGTTATGAATTGCCTTGGTTCTCACGGGAATAGTTATGACATAGTACGTTGAAAAATGAGCAGAATGAGAGAACATTGAAACAAGTTTGTAGCGTAATTAATATTATGGGGGAATGAAAGGATTAGCAGAAGGAAACTTAGGATTAGCAGAAGGAAACTTATGAGAGAGAGAGAGAGAGAGAGAGAGAGAGAGAGAGAGAGAGAGAGAGAGAGGAGAGAGAGAGAGAGAGGGGGAGGGAGGGAGGGGGGGGGGTGGTTGACCACCTAAGCCGAGGTCATGAGAAACAAAGCAATTTATGACTCTCGGAGTCGGACGTTTGGAAGAGCATCGATGAACGAAAGGGACTTCCATCTGGAGATAAGAAAGTTCCGAATGACGTCATCCAGTATCAAACTTAATGAAAAGAAACTGAATTTCCCGGAAGCGCTTTCGTTGAGATAAGACCTAATGACGTTTATGAAGCAACGATTGCAATCTATTTCGAGGAGAAACCGCCAAGTTGAAATGGAAAAGGAATCGAGGTCAACGAAGAAGTCAAATGAAGTCGATCAAATTGCGATGAAAACCTCATTATGACTTATGGCTTCTTGCGCCGTATCCTTTCCATCCTTTCTGCGATGTGACTTTGTCTTGCTGTGGTCTTTGTCTTGTGTGAGACTTTCCGAGGCCTTTGTCTTGCTGTGGTCTTTGTCTTGTGTGAGACTTTCCGAGGCCTTTGTCTTGCTGTGGTCTTTGTCTTGTGTGAGACTTTCCGAGGCCTTTGTCTTGCGTTGGACTTGCTTTAGTCTTTGTCTTGTGGGATACTTTCCGAGGCCTTTGTCTTACGTGTGACTTGCTTTGGTCTATGTCTTGCATGAGACTTGCTTTGGTTTTTGTCTGGCGTGAGACTTTCTGAGGCCTTTGTCTTGCGTGTGACTGTCTTTGGTCTTTGCCTTGCATGAGACTTGCTTTGATCTTTGTCTTCCCTGGGACTTTTTGAGGCCTTTATCTAGCCTGTGACTTACTTTGGTGTTTGTCTTGCGTGAGTTGTTAAGAATCCTTTGTCTTATGTGGGACTTGCTTTGGTCTTTGTCTTGCGCGAGACTTGCTTTGGTCTTTGTCTTGTGTGAGACTTGCTTTGGTCTTTGTCTTGCGCGAGACTTTCTGAGGTCTTTGTTTTACGTGAGATTTGTTTGGTCTTTGTCTTACGTGAGACTTGTTTGTTTATGTCTTACTTGAGACTTGCTTTTGTCTCTGTCTTGCGTGAGACTCTCTGAGGCTTTTTTCTTGCGTGTGACTTGCTTTTGTTTTTGTCTTGCGTGAGACTTGCTTTTAGTCTTTGGCTTGCGTGAGGCTTTCTGAGGCCTTTGTCTTGCGTGCGACTTGCTTTGGTCTTTGTCTTGCATGAGACTTTCTGAGGCCTTTGTCTTGCGTGTGCCTTGCTTTGATCTTTGTCTTCCCTGAGATTTGCTTTGATCTTTGTCTTCCCTGAGACTTTCTGAGGCCTATGTTTAGCCTTTGACTTTCTTTGGTCTTTTTCTTGCGGAAGACTTTCTGGGGCCTTTGTCTTGTGTGAAACTTTCTGAGGCTTTTGTCTTACGTGAGATTTATTTGGCCTTTGTCTTACGTGAGACTTGCTTTGGTCTTTGTCTTGCGTGAGACTTATCTGAGGCCTTTGTCTTGCGTGAGACTTTCTTTGTTCTTTGGCTTGTGTTAGACTTTCTGAGGCCTTTGTCTAATGTGAGACTTGCTATCGTCTTTGTCTTGCGTGAGACTTTCCGAGGCCTCTATCTTACGTGAGACTTGCTTTAGTCTTTGTTTTGCACGAGACTTTTTGAGGCCTTTATCTTACGTGAGATTTGCAATGTCTTTGTCTTACTTTACACTTAATGTGGACTTTGTGTTATGGGAGACTTCCTTGGTCATTCGTCTTACACCCTAATTACTGTGGTTTTTATCTTACGTGAGACTTGCTTGCATTATTGTCATACACAAACCTTACTTAGGTTCTTGTCTTACGTGAGACTTGCTTAATTCTTTGTCTTATGTAAGACATGCTGTAGCCTTTGTCTTACATGAGACTTGCTAGGACCTTTTCCTTACAAGATACTCTCTAAGGCGACTGTTTTACCTGGGACTTGTTTGGGTTATTGTCTTACACGAGACTTACTTAGGTCTTTGTCTTACGTGAGACTTGCTTAATCCTTTGTTTTATGTAAGACTTGCTGTTGCCTGTGTCTTACATGAGACTCGCTAGGACCTTTTTCTTACAAGAAACTTTGTGAGGCGATTATCTTAACTGGGACTTATTTGGGTTATTGTCTTACCTGGGACTTGTTTGAATTATTGGCTTACACAAGACCTACTTAGGTCTTTGTCTTACGTGAGACTTGCTTAATTCTTCGTCTTATTTAAGACGTGCTGAAGCCTTTGTCTTACACGAGACTCGCCAGGACCTTTTTCTTACAAGATACTTTCTAAGGCGACTGTTTTACCTGGGACTTGTTTGGGTTATTGTCTTACCTGGGACTTGTTTGAATTATTGGCTTACACAAGACCTACTTAGGTGTTTGTCTTACGTGAGACTTGCTTAATTCTTCGTCTTATTTAAGACGTGCTGAAGCCTTTGTCTTACACGAGACACGCCAGGACCTTTTCCTTACAAGATACTTTCTAAGGCGACTGTTTTACCTGGGACTTGTTTGGGTTATTGTCTTACACGAGACTTACTTAGGTCTTTGTCTTACGTGAGACTTGCTTAATCCTTTGTTTTATGTAAGACTTGCTGTTGCCTGTGTCTTACATGAGACTCGCTAGGACCTTTTTCTTACAAGAAACTTTGTGAGGCGATTGTCTTAACTGGGACTTATTTGGGTTATTGTCTTACCTGGGACTTGTTTGAATTATTGGCTTACACAAGACCTACTTAGGTCTTTGTCTTACGTGAGACTTGCTTAATTCTTCGTCTTATTTAAGACGTGCTGAAGCCTTTCTCTTGCACGAGACTCGCCAGGACCTTTTCCTTACAAGATACTTTCTAAGGCGACTGTTTTACCTGGGACTTGTTTGGGTTATTGTCTTACACGAGACTTACTTAGGTCTTTGTCTTACGTGAGACTTGCTTATTCCTTTGTTTTATGTAAGACTTGCTGTTGCCTGTGTCTTACATGAGACTCGCTAGGACCTTTTTCTTACAAGAAACTTTGTGAGGCGATTGTCTTAACTGGGACTTATTTGGGTTATTGTCTTACCTGGGACTTGTTTGAATTATTGGCTTACACAAGACCTACTTTGGTCTTTGTCTTACGTGAGACTTGCTTAATTCTTCGTCTTATTTAAGACGTGCTGAGGCCTTTGTCTTACACGAGACTCGCCAGGACCTTTTTCTTACAAGATACTTTCTAAGGCGACTGTTTTACCTGGGACTTGTTTGGGTTATTGTCTTACCTGGGACTTGTTTGAATTATTGGCTTACACAAGACCTACTTAGGTGTTTGTCTTACGTGAGACTTGCTTAATTCTTCGTCTTATTTAAGACGTGCTGAAGCCTTTGTCTTACACGAGACACGCCAGGACCTTTTCCTTACAAGATACTTTCTAAGGCGACTGTTTTACCTGGGACTTGTTTGGGTTATTGTCTTACACGAGACTTACTTAGGTCTTTGTCTTACGTGAGACTTGCTTAATCCTTTGTTTTATGTAAGACTTTCTGTTGCCTGTGTCTTACATAAGACTCGCTAGGACCTTTTTCTTACAAGAAACTTTGTGAGGCGATTGTCTTAACTGGGACTTATTTGGGTTATTGTCTTACCTGGGACTTGTTTGAATTATTGGCTTACACAAGACCTACTTAGGTCTTTGTCTTACGTGAGACTTGCTTAATTCTTCGTCTTATTTAAGACGTGCTGAAGCCTTTGTCTTACACGAGACACGCCAGGACCTTTTCCTTACAAGATACTTTCTAAGGCGACTGTTTTACCTGGGACTTGTTTGGGTTATTGTCT
>NC_090757.1:26187732-26190232 GCF_036898095.1 Palaemon carinicauda
TCGATAGACAAGATGTCTTTTCGGCTTTTACTCCTGATTCGTGGCGGATGATCTCACTGGAATTAGTATGGACCGACAGGGGTCACTTCCCTTAATTAGATAGGCACTGTGCATCACAAGAAACTAGCCATCCTTAGATGAATGTAGCCAATGAATCCTCTTTTGAGGCCCTTTGCGTCAATAGTCGTAGGAGGTGAGGATGATGATGATGATAATGCTTACGTCAATTTTTTTTTTTATATTGGGAAACTATTCAACAACCAAAATTGTCCAGAAAAGTTATTCTAAATATGGTTATTCATATTACTTGGTCGCTGGGATAAATATTGTTCTTCTTTTCCTCTTGTGTGATACATTTTTTTTTTTTTTTTTTTTTTTTTTTTTTGTAGTATGTGTTTACACATGCATTTGTTTAAATATCACCGATTAATTTAGCTTGGTCTTCAAGTATGTGTAAAAAGTTTACTTGATGATTCGTGATTAGATAACTAACTCTACATGATAAATATCAACAGCTTAAACATTGTTTTTCTTTTCATTCTCATTCAACATCTATAAGTATATATATATATATATATATATATATATATATATATATATATATATATATATATATATATATATATATATATATATATATATATATATATATACAGTATGTGTGTGTGTATATATACACAGAATATATATATATATATATATATATATATATATATAAATATATATATATATATATATATATATATATATATATATATATATATGTATATGTAAATTTTACACATATAACGTGTTTTCCATATTTTAAATAAGCCATATGTATTAATACATTAAAGTCTAGATTCTCTTAACAACCTTGAGATCAGAGCCCCAGGTGAAATCACTCAAAGACTATAGTATTTGACCAGCTGAGTTTTGAACCTTGATCCAGGATACCTGTATGACATTGACCATACCACTCAGCCTGAGTTGTATTGTCAATGTCATACAGGTATCCTGGACCAGGGTTTGAAACCCGGCCCGTCAGATACTATAGTCTTTTGAGTGATTTCACCTGGGGCTCTGATCCCTAGGTCGTTAAGAGAATCCAGTCTTTAATGTATTAGTATATATGGCTTATTTGATATATATATATATATATATATATATATATATATATATATATATATATATATATATATATATATATATTATTATTATTATTATTATTATTATTATTATTACTTACTAAGCTACAACCCTAGTTGGAAAAGCAGTATGCTATAAGCCCAGGGGCTCCAACAGGGAAAATAGCTCAGTGCGGAAAGGAAAAAAGGAAAATAAAATATTCTAAGAAGAGTAACAACAATAAATATCTCCTATATAAACTATAAAAACTTTAACAAAACAAGAGGAAGAGAAATAAGATAGGAGAGTGTGCTCGAGTGTTCCCTCAAGCAAGATATATATATATATATATATATATATATATATATATATATATATATATATATATATATATATATATATATATATATATATATATAGATATATCTATATATATATATATCTATATATATATATATATATATATATATATATATATGTATATATATATATATATATATATATATATATATATATAATTAGATATATATTTATTTATATATATCGGGCAAGGCTGCTAACCCCATCATCTCCCTTGTAGATTTTCAAATGACTAATCTTCGGGTGTGTCTGTTTTTTTTTCCATTATATACATATGGATACCCATGCCGCCGTCGGAAGTACTTTCACTCCAACGCTCAAAAAGCTATATATGGAAATTTGTGAGAGAATGATTTACTATTTACTTTATTTATAAATGAATATGTACGTTATGAAGTGAATTTTCTTTGCACAACTGATAGTGAAAATTTATTATTAATTTTTGATGCATTAGATACATTTTTATCCTCAATAAAAAAAAAATCTACCCATGGAAACCAGGCGGAAAATATTAAGTTTTAGATTTTAAGTGGTGCTAAGGTTTGTAACCGAGAATGTTTTAAGCAAGGACTCAACAAGCCTCCTAAAATCTCAGCTTAATGAAGATTTTGTTTATAAAGTCTGATGAAAGTTCTATGACACGGCAAACACTTATAAACGTCTCAGGATTGACCATTCCATGAGGTAGAAATTATGTTTTGAAACACGAAGGACAGCAGTCTTCTTCTTCTTCTTCTTCTTCTTCTTCTTCTTCTTCTTCTTCTTCTTCTTCTTCTTCTTCTTCTTGTTATTGTTATTGTTATTGTTATTGTTATTGTTATTGTTATTATAAGCTAACCTATAGCTCTAGTTGGAAAAGCAAGATGCTATAAGCCCAAGGGCTCAACGAGGGAAAAATAGCCGAGTGAGGAAAGGAAACAAGGCAATAGACAACTAGAGAAGTAATAAACAATCATTATAAAATATTTTAAGAATAATAACAACATTGAATTAGATCTTCCATATACAGTAATCAGGAACACGTTCATAAAAA
>NC_090757.1:26192732-26197732 GCF_036898095.1 Palaemon carinicauda
TCCGAAACAAAACATCTGTACGCGTGGGTGCTATTGTGTATACCCCCATTATTGAATTTCTCAAGGACATATTTGTTTTTATCATTTGTTTGCTCTTTTTTTTTTTATAATTTTAAGCTTTGTGTTATTTCACTTCTGAATGTCATTTGATGAATGATATTATGTGTAAAGTTTATTATTGTTATTTGTAGTATTTCTTTCCACTAAGGCCTTTGAAGGTTTAGTTCTCGTATTTCGGTCGGCGTCAATGACCTTTGATGTCTGGATGCCAGAATACTTCAAATCAATCAGTCAATCTTGTCTCTCGGATTATAGTTTGCTTTTTACCTGCAAGTTTGCCTGTTAACAGGATTTCCCAAAAGGTCACACGGCAATATCACTCAATTTCCATGTGGGTTCCTCTGGACTTCACCCCGATTTAAAGTGGATCAAGATGGTTTGGTGTATATTGGGGAGATTTGTAGTTTACCTCCGCTAACGATGTTGGAAGGAGGTTATGTTTTAACCCTTGTTTGTGTTTTTGTTAGTGTGTGAACACCTTCCTGGTCATAATTTTAATCGTAGAGTAGTCAAACTTGCAGGGATTGACTTATGTAAAAGCTGGAAATGATTAAATTTTGGAAGGTCAACGTCACGGTCAAGCAAAAGGTCAAATTCCGGTCATCAACCATACGGCCACAATTAGAATCATATAGTAATGAAACTTGCAAGGATTTTAAACTGTTAGCTAGAAATTATTAAATTTTTGAAGATTAAAGGTCAAGGCCAGGGAAGAGCAAAACGTCCAAGGTTAGTCTAAAAGGTTGAAAAATAAGCTGTACTGTCGGAGGTCTGCGATCTACTGAATGCCCTTCTAGTTACTGTTGATGATATATGTGTTGCTTCTTATGATGGAAAATAAATGGGAGCAAGAATACTTTTACGAGGAAACCGGAAGAGGGGTAGAAAAGTGACAATTGTTATGGGTACTTGAAGAATGGTTGCAATGGATTCACACAAGTATTTTTGTAAGGGAATATGTGAAGCAAATGGAAGGTAGCAAGATGTTTGTAAGAATCTCGTTAATTTTGTGGCTGTCAAGGTTTCTGAGACGTCCCTGCTTGGCTATCGCCGGTCTGGGTTCGAGTCCCGCTCAATCTCGATAGTTTCTTTAGTTTTTACAACCTAACCTTGTGAACTAAGGTTGGAGCGTTTGGGTGAGCCTATAGTTGTACCTGCCTAGGCATCAGCAGCCATTGCCTGGCGCTTTCTGATCATAGCTTGGATGGAGAGAGGCTTTGGCGGTGATCAAATGCATATATGGTCAGTCTCTATGGCATTGTCCTGCTAGGAAGGCAATTGTCACTGTCCCTTGCATCTGCCATTCATGAGCGACCGTTTAAACCTTAAAACGATTTTTGGGCCAAATCAACATCGGCAATATTCTGATTATGTAGAGTGTGTCATGAAGAATTAAAATTGAGAGAAAATTAGAAATGCCTTAAGGAGAAGCAAATAGGTTAGCCTAAGGTTTAGAGAGGATTTCATCGAGTGGAAATATTGGATGGTAATAAGATTATGGAAAGATTATGCATTCGAACGCAAAAGAATGAACAGTGTGAAGAAGACCTGGGAAGTACATTAACAGCCAGGTGGTTAAAGAGAGAGAGAGAGAGAGAGAGAGAGAGAGAGAGAGAGAGAGAGAGAGAGAGAGAGAGAGAGAGAGAGAGAGCGTGTGTATATGAGTTAAAGAAGATTTTGCATTACGTATAGGAGGCTTGGGCGTGCTGTTGAGGAGCCTTGTGAATAGGTGTATAAAGCTGCTGATGTTATGAAAGTTTCCTACACAGGGTTTTCATCCATGATAATGAAATCACCGCATGAAAGCGAGAGTGATCGTTGTCTTTTCTCTTTATGGGAAAAAAAGACCTTTTGGAGGAAATGGTTTAACTTTAGGAATATTATGTGTAATTTCTTTAAATTTCCTGATAACTTGAATTTCGGTAAAAAAAAAAAAAATAGTAATAATATTTTTTTAAGTGAAGGTACCAATTTGTACAGAGACTTTTAATATCTAACCAAAATAACCGAATGTAAAAGTATAAGTAAAAAATTACCCTAGATGACTAATCAATATAAAAGAAAAAGGTAAAACTTGCATTTGAAATTCATTCCTTCTCAGTACCTAACCCAAGAATTCCAGTCACTGGGCAAAGAAAGTCTCATGAAATAATACCGGGCGAATGAGATACGAAGTGAATACATCGTGTCAGGAAAATGTCTGTTAGGAGAGAAAATACGAATGGTTTATCTGAGCAATTGAAAGTGCAGCCACTTTATTTCCTGGTAACACATTCTCTCTCTCTCTCTCTCTCTCTCTCTCTCTCTCTCTCTCTCTCTCTCTCTCTCTCTCTCTCTCTCTCTCTATTGGAATGAAATAATGAAAATGAACCATTATATAGATCATCATTACTTTTACTTTCACGTTACTGACTTTAGTAACTATGCATATTAATGATTCTTTCATTTTAAATGAAATAAACTATTTTTATTTACACACACATACACACTGAAACACAAACACACACACACACACACACACACACACACACACACACATATATATATATATATATATATATATATATATATATATATGTATGTATATACAGTATATATGTGTATATATATACATTTATATGAATATGTATATGTAAACGTGTGTGTCTGTATGTATATATTTATACATGTGTATGTTCATTCATATACATATATATATATATATATATATATATATATATATATATATATATATATATATATATATATATATATGTATGTATGTGTGTGTGTGTATTGATTTATATAAATTAAAGACCTTAATTCTTAAGGCAATTGAATGAGAATAGTTAACTCATTCTGTTTCGTAGTATTCTAATTTTCAAGCCTTCATTTCTCTCTGTAAATATACGTGGGATCTTTTTTTATTACTCTTATCCCGGGAAGCTGAAGAAAAATCACAATTTTTTCATCTGAAAGGACCAAACAAAAAAAGAAAAGAATAGAAAAGAATAATGAAGAAAAATAGTGGTTCTTTTTCCAAATTCCTTTTTGAAATCATAGAAAAACAAGGAAAAAATTCAGCGTTTGGACTTCGAAACGTGGTCAGTATCAATTATTTGATCTCTCTCTCTCTCTCTCTCTCTCTCTCTCTCTCTCTCTCTCTCTCTCTCGTCAGTGAGTTCTTTTGACAGCTTCAAAACATATGGATCTCTCTCTCTCTCTCTCTCTCTCTCTCTCTCTCTCTCTCTCTCTCTCTCTCTCTCTCCAGTGAGTTCTTTTGACAGCTTCAAAACATATGGATCTCTCTCTCTCTCTCTCTCTCTCTCTCTCTCTCTCTCTCTCTCTCTCTCTCTCTCTCTCTCTCTCCAGTGAGTTCTTGTGATAGCTTCAAAACATATGGAATGTTCCAGACTTCAAGGTTTAGGAACTTTGCTCTTTATTTTCCTTTCATCAAGTATAACAGCAGCACTTCTAATTCTCCTATAGAATGTTAAAGGAATTTTGATTCCACGGAGAGCATTCCTGCATTTTAAAAATATGGAAGATCTTAATTTTAAAGGTTTAAAGGCCGCTCATGAATGGCGTAGGCAAGGGACAATGACATTGCCCTATCGAGTAGGACAATGCCTTAGAGACTGACCGTATTTACATATGATCACACGCCCAAGCCCCCTCTCCACCCAAGCTAGGACCAAGGAGGGCCAGAAAATGGCTGCTGATAACTCAGCAGATAGACCTATAGCCTCCCCGAAACCCCCCATCCTCACGAGGATGGTGAGGTTGTGGCGACCAAAGAAACTAACGAGTTTGAGCAGGACTCGAACCCCAGTCTTACGTTCACCAGTCAGGGACGTTACCACCTTTGATTTATGTAGATACTCCTTCACTATAGAATTCATTCGTATATTGAATATTCATATGCTAGCGCTTACATACAACCACGCAGATGTCTTAACATAAATTCCTTCTAGTAAACACAATCACGCACGGTTTTACATACATCACCATATTCAGAGGAGTTCTTTCATACGCTCACACTCGCATTCTCACACAAATTCTTGTATAGAAGCATAAGCAAACGGGATCAAATGGGTTTGGGTGAGTTTGTCTAAAACCATTTTTCTAGAACAGATTGGCTAAATTTCTGAAGTACGATTCCTTTATAAGCAAGTTGTCCAAAATTTAGTTGTATATATATATATATATATATATATATATATATATATATATATATATATATATATATATGTGTGTGTGTGTGTATATATATATTTATATATATAATGTGTTTATGTAGGCATATATATATATACATATATATATATATATATATATATATATATATATATATATATATGTCTGTATGTATATATATATATATATATATATATATATATATATATATATATATATATATATATATTTACAGGTATATGTATGTATATGTATATATATATATATATATATATATATATATACAGGTATATATATATATATATATATATATATATATATATATATATATATATATATATATATATATATATATATATTATATATATATATATACAGGTATATATATATACATGGGAGCATTTTTCCCCTCGGATTCATAAACATTTCCTGCTATGTATTTTTTTATTGACCAAAATTCTTCTTCAGCCCTGTTCTATTTTAATTCGGTTTATTTGTTTTGATTAACTTTTACAGATGTGTTTTACATGGAAATGTGGAGTAGTTTGTTGTATTATTTCCATCTTTTTTTTTTTTTTTTTTTTTTTTTTTTTTTTTGGCGTTTGTTAAATCTTTTCATTCCAATGAGTTCTTTCTTTTACATTTATACTTTTCGATGTCAGATATTTTTTAGTTTGTGTGTTTTTATTTTTTGTTTTTTTATGCTTGTTTTTTTCTCTTTGCAGAGCTGTGTTCTCCAGTGCACTTACGTAAGTTTTTCTTTT
>NC_090757.1:26210232-26212732 GCF_036898095.1 Palaemon carinicauda
ATATCGTTTTCACAGAGACTTTAAACTTGATTCATATCTAAGTGTATAAAAATCCACACCAATTAATGCATGTGAAAGTCGAAGGTCAAGGTCCAGTCCAAGGTCAAGGTCAACTAGAAGGTCATATTTTCGGTCGTCAACCATACGGCCACAGTTTTAATCGTAAAGTAATGAAACTTGCAAGGATTTTAAACTGGTATGTAAAGAGCTTGGAATTATTACATTTTGGAAGGTCAAAGGTCAAGGGGACGGACCAGAAAAACTTCCATATCACGTAATCAGCCATAAGTTTGGACACCCTTGTCACAGAGACTTCAAACCTGGTTCATATTTGAGTGTATGAAAATCCACGCCAAATAATGCATAAGGTCAAAGATCAAGTAAAAGGTCGAGAAATAAACTGCCGCGGCGGAGGTCTACGCTCTACTGAGTGCTCGTCTAGTTTTTCTTAATATTTTTCATATTCAAGATATTCTATCCTGTAGAAAAATATTCTTACAGCCTTTCAGTCGGCGATGATTCAATTTCTTTTCAAACATGTAAGGGATGGTCACTTACAAAGGGCTCTTTTCTTAGGCCTGATAATACGCGAGAGATTTTTTGTCATTCTCTTGGGTTCTATGCAAAGAAAGAGCAAGGGTTACTACATTGTTATCTTTTATGTAGAAGGTCTGTATGAATAAAAGTAAAAGATTGAATGACTACCTGGCCTGTGAAATTATTATAGCTCTAGTTTTTCTTTTTCGTTAGGATAACAAATACAAATGTATAGTAAATGGTGGATTGCATTCAGATGAATAGTTTGCTTCGGGTGTAAGAATATTTTAATATTTTAAGGCTTGAAAAAGTAGCTATGCAAGAAATATTAGGTAAAACTAAAGCTCTCACTGAGAGAGTGATACGGGAAATTGTTGAAAGTCTGTACAATTCCGAAGTTTCATTCGTAAGTGAGAAAGTGCGAGCAATTAATTCTAGGTGGCCTGGGGGTAGTGTCATAAAGAATGCCTTTGTAATGCCCTGGAAATGCGGCAGTACTTGTGATCAAGAGAGGGAGAGAGAGAGAGTAGGCCCTATTATATATGGCAGCTTGTTTGCAGTGATGAATAACGAAACTCTCTAAACGGGGAGTAATTCAATTGCTGTCATTATACCAAACATCATCTTACTCTCTCCATTTTTTTTTTTTTTTTTTTTTTTTTTTTTTTTTTTTTTTTTTTTTTTTTTTTTTAATGTAAGATGTTTACCCTTCGTACTCGGAATCATTATTCCAATTGAAAACGCCCAAGTGTAAAGCACAATACTCTGGCCCAGTCATTTTTGGGCTTCTATACTCGAGTTGTTTTCAAAAGATGGCCTCGATGGCATCAAGTTATTCCATGAGTTCCTTACAATTGACTGGAAAGGGATGATGTGTTTGGGTGTCAAATTCAGCGCAAGAGGATGGAGTTATGATTGTTAACAGCGAGGGGTCCAGTCTCCGGCTTTATTATTTTCTTAAGTATTCACATCTTATTCATTTATACTAAGTTCCTATGAAGTGAATTGATTTTCATTAAAGTTTCCTTTCAATTTGTTTCCTCCATTTGTTGTAGATTGAAAGTACACTTTCAAATTTGCATTAAAAACGGTAAAATTCCTGGAATAACTCTTGCCAGGTATTTACCGTATTAAAAACGGGTACATAGACGTAAAATAGGGATATTACAGTCACCAACCCGTAAAAGATTACAAAGTAAGGTAAAAATTACGGTTGCTTGTATTTTACTGAAATATGGATGAGAACAGTATATATTAACGGAGAATTTCTGATTCAAATTAAGATTTTTTTAAGTGTAGGATGAAAATATGATAATAATTATTTATGTATTGACAGGCAATGTGCATCCACACTTCATATTGTGTTTGTAATAAATAGTTTACACATAATGAACAAAACTATCAACAACAGTCATAATAATAATCTCCTAATAGTATTAATAGCTACCTTTGCAATGTTTACAACATGAACCACTTATAGACACTCATTGATTTTTTATCTCTTCAAAATACAGGTCACATGTTTTAGTATTTAGAGTTATGTTGAAAAAGTTGACTAATTATCTCTTTACTAAGTCTGCCTTCAAATTTACGTTTTTTTAATCGCCTGAATTTGTTCTTATATAAGCAAAATTATAATAATCGTTAATAGGATTTATTTTGAATTCATTATCATTATGACTTGTATTATTTTAGGATAAAAATCAGGTTGAAAATCTTCATGGATCATATACACGAGTCAAAGTAGAATTCTAAATTTTACAAAGACGCTTTTAGATATCCAATTGGTACATGTCTAGTTCCTGTACATTTCGCATTACTTGTGTGAAAGCAAAGTTTTGAAGTTATTGTAAGACTATCGTTTATCACCCAAGATTTGTAGTTGGTTTCATGAAAGGTAACTTTTATCGTGGAATTTAATTATTATTACTCGTAATGCCTTTTCATATGACTATTTTCATGT
>NC_090757.1:26217732-26225232 GCF_036898095.1 Palaemon carinicauda
GGTAAATAACGAAATTATTTCAATACTTGAATATTATCGGTAAATGACAAAGGAAGGCAGCAATGTATGAAATTATAGCATAATAAATAATTAAAGTAATTTTAGGAATAATTTTATATTGAACAGCACAAATGTTAAATATTTTCTAGTTGAATTCCCATATGGTTCGCATTTTTAATGGCCATTAACATGTCCTATAAAATCCTATGTTCATCTGTATTTATATATTAAAATATAAACATTTATTATTGACTACGGTACCCAAACTAGATGTATATTCATTCCCCTCACCCAAATCTACCAAAATAAACGAATGAGAATAATCCAAAATAGGATTTCATGGACCCTCAAAAATTGGATAGCACGACCTTTCTTCCGTCCACATTTCCTTCATTTCCACGAGTACTGAAGATCGTTCTAGTCTCGTCTGGTACATGTTTCTCGATACTTATCCTCTTGCTTTTCTCAAGCACGAGAATAGTGCAATCAGCTTAGCCAGCAAGGGGCTGCAGATGGGGGGAATGAAAACGAGACAGGCCCTTGTTTTGAAGGGGATGAAAATAATCCTGATATTTGCGATCGACTTCGAAACAATACACTGAGTGAACAGATGTCGGGTTCGAGGATGCAATAGGCAAGGAGTATAGCGTTATCTTAGTTCATACAGTAACATACCTTGAGCTACAGAGAGCAGGATTCTTAGGGACCTGATTGCCTCTCTGCGAGGTCTTACCGACTAACGACGGTAGTTCCAATACTTTAAACGCTAAAAGGCTGATCATGCATTGCAGATGGAACAGTGATAATGGCCTAGCTAGGAGGACAATGCCTTAGAGAATGGCCATATATACGTATCATCAGCACCTAAGACCCTTCCTCCACCCAAGCTAGGACAGGGGAGGGGTAGGCAGTGGCTGCTGATGAGTGGGTAGACCTGTGGGGTTTGACAATATGATGGAAAACATTGCGTGACAAGTAATGCCAGAGAACTTTCATTTTACAAGTGGGCTATCATTGATGTTATTATTATTATTATTATTATTATTATTATTATTATTATTATTATTATTATTACTAGCCAAGCTACAACCCTAGTTGGAAAAGCAGATTCTATAAGCCAACGACTCCAACAGGGAAAAATAGCCCAGTGAGAGCAAGTAAATAAGGAAATAAAAAGATGATGACCATAAATTAACAATATATTATTCGAAAAAACAATAACAGCGTCAAAACATATATGTCCTATATAAACTATTAACAACGTCAAAAACAGATATGTCATATAAACTATAAAAAGACTCATGTCAGCCTGGTCAACATAAAAACATATTGATATGATTGAGAGCATCGTTAATGTACCAGACTAATCTAGACGAAGTAAGGTTGTAAACCAGCATTCGTCGAAAAGCACGCGTAAGTTTAAAAAAAAAAAAAAAAAAAAAAAAAAAAGGGGGGGGGGGGGTTCTATATGAAAATCTCAAAAACAATTCCAAAGGTCTCCGAGCAAAATTCGTTGACGTGTAGAAGGGATAATCCTAAATATCCCCTTTGCCAAGAGCAGAAGTAATGGACGACTGGGGAGAAAGGACTGAAAAGAATTGTACCGAGATAGAATAAACTTTATAGTGGACTTCATCGCCAGAAAATCATGAGACAGAGATGCTGGAGGATATTGTCGAGGAATAAACCGAAGGCGAATATTACCTGAGAGAGAGTGAGAGAGAGAGAGAGAGGAGAGAGAGAGAGAGAGAGAGAGAGAGAGAGAGAGAGAGAGAGAGAGAAACTTTTGATTTGAAGTTTTAATGTATGTTTGTGTTTGGCAATTGATTTCTATTATTTATAACCTTGGTAAAAATAGGTTCATGACAAAAACAAAAAGTTTTGAGATTAATAATAATGATAATAATAATAATAATAATAATAATAATAATAATAATGATGATGATGATGATAACAACAACAATGATAATAGATATCAATAGATATCTATAAATATCATTTATTGTAGAGAAAATAATGATAAAATACGAAACCTTATATAGAGTAAAGATACAATACCAAAATACTTTAAGCACATGAAAACTATGCGCCAGCAAAGAGGATTGGGCAGTTTCCCCAAAAGAAACACAATACTTTGTTGTTTCACCAGACATTCGTTGCGTTCTTTCCTTTAATAGTGATAACCTTCAAGATGAACTGGTACTTCGTACTAACTATCAAAATGTTTTTTTTTTACCTAATATGGAGTCTCTCTAAATGTATTGCGGTTCCGATGCTCACTGAATGTCTGCATGATTTTGTTTGACGCCAATGATTGGTGTGCGTATGTGTGTGTATATATATAATATATATATATATATATATATATATATATATATATATATATATATACATATAGCTGTGTGTATATATATATTTATATATGTATATATATATATATATATATATATATATATATATATTATATATATAATTTGTGTATATATATATATATATATATATATATATATATATATATGTGTGTGTGTGTGTGTGTGTGTATACACACACACACACACACACACATTATATATATATATATATATATATATATATATATATATATATATATATATATATATATATATATGTGTGTGTGTGTGTGTGTGTGTGTGTGTGTTTAACGTTTGTATCTGTTTGCGAAATCTACAAATAATTTCGTATGCAGTGGAAATCCATATCTACCGCACTTTTAGATTAACCTTAGTGTCTAAATATAGTTAGCACTTAGGTCTCGGATTCTTTTATGTTATGCTTTCTTATGAATTAGATGGTAGGGCCCTCGCCTTTCATTTGAAGTGCCTAGGGTTCCATCCAAAGGTGGGGAAGAAATTTGTGTATATACACACAAAAAAAAAAAATTCAGCCGTTTCTATTCCACTGCAGGACAGTCCTCAGAATTTTAATTCATGCTGGGAGATTTTCGTCTGATCGCTCACAGCGAACCAGTCAAGTATGGGTGGCCCTGACTTGTACAGCTTTGCTGATCATGGCCATACACGAACCATTTCATCACGTTAAGGTATCTCCATTTAGAAAGGGGTATATATAGATATATATATATATATATATATATATATATATATATATATATATATATATACGTATGTATTTGTGCATTTATCATGCGCCATAAAAGGAAAAAAATTAGATACTCTACAATCTTTTGACATAGCGGGAAGAATATGCTATTTTTGAGCTTACAGATATTTGTGAAATACTGCTAGTAAGTTTGGAGGCGCATTGCGACTATCAGAGCAGTCTTTGCTATTGAACTGTTTCCATCACGCCACAAGAATGTTTCACACAAGTGTCAGAAACCGGAGGAGTGAACTTTGTCACCAACTTACTCCAAGTCCTTGCTGATAGCATGCTTATGACAGTTCCGACACGTGTTTTGGGCAAGTTTGCAAAGACGCAGAATTGGGAATGTAATGAATTTACTCTGTAGAAATGCTAGATAGAAGTGACTTGTAGAATCCTGACAGATATTCAAGAAAAGCATCAGTAATGTGAGTTGAATCTTTATGCTATTGTTTTCGACTTGCAAATTTAGGGCACAATTCTGTAAAAGGACTGGGAGTTTAGTTAAGAATAACAGGACTCCATTAAACCGTTTTATAAAATCTTCTTCTTCTTCTTCTTCTTCTTCTTCTTCTTCTTCTTCTTCTTCTTCTTCTTCTTCTTCTTCTTCTTCTTCTTCTTATTATTATTATTATTATTATTATTATTGTTATTATTATTATTGTTGTTGTTTTTGTTGTTGTTGTTGTTGTTTATTCAAAGTGAGCCATCGAAAATACCAATAATCGACTTAGAATATTTTTAATGAATTTAGTAATTCTGATTAAAATATAAATGATATTTGAATAATGGCGAAGATGTGTCACCCGTTTAGAGATGTGGTTTAGTCGGACTAATTAATTAATCTGTAAAAACGAAAGCGGGGTTTAAGATTTCACTAGTGTCCATCCAATACTTCAGTTTTTCGTTTATTTGTAGCATTTTAAGATATTTTTATCAATTTAAATACATTATTATTGTTATTTTTATTATTATTATTATTATCATTATTATTATTGTTATTATTATTATTATTTTTATTATTAATGTTGTTGTTGTTGTTATTATTTTAATTACTATTATTATTATTATTATTATTATTATCCTTATCATTATTATTATTGTTATGCTAGGCTCAATACAGGATAGGTATGAAACCATAATTCATTTATCACATAACTGGTTGTAACTTCGACCTGTATTTACAATCAAACTAAACCAACTGACTTGGTAGGTGTACTTTTGGAGAGATCGGACCCTCTAACTCAAAATGTATACAAATTATAATAGTAACAATCATAGATATTTGTTCATTTAGTCGTAATCCAAAGGTAGTTCTACGAATTAAGATTGCTTTGCCAGTTTTTAAACCCTATTTATAAAGCTTTACTACCATTGTGGGATATTTCATGTAAGATATTATTATTATTATTGTTGTTGTTATTGTTGTTTATATTATTATTAATATTATTGATATTGTTGATATTATTATTATGCATATTGTTCGTAGTATTATTTTTATTAATATTATTAATTTTTTCGTGTTGTGAATGTTTTGGAATTGTTCGAATATCGTTTATGAGTAAATCCTGGCTTTAAATATCAAAATCATTTCATAGATCACATCAGTTACACTTCTTTGATGCAATATGTTCCTTTTACAGTATGTTTCCTGTGTAATAGAATTCACTTCTTGACGTTAAGGAAAATTGAAACGGAAGTCGAGAAAGTTTTGGCTAACTAACTTTTTAAAACTTTTTTTGTGCATATTATTATTATTATTATTATTATTATTATTATTATTATTATTATTATTAGCCAAGCTACAACCCTAGTTGGAAAAGCAAGATGCTATAAGCTCAAGGGCTCCAATAGGGAAAAATAGCCCAGTGAGGAAAGGAAATAAGGAAGTAAATAAATGATAACAAATTAACAATAAGTCATTCTAAAAACAGTAACAACTTCAAACAGATATGTCATATATAAACTATTAACGTCAAACTAGATGTGTCATATATAAACTATAAAAGGACTCATGTCAGCCTGGTCAATATAAGTACATTTCATAAGATTATTCATAATTCTGACCATGATTTGCATATTAATCTTCCCAGACTGTACTATCTTATTAGTAGTATTAAGTATTTAGTTTAT
This sequence comes from Palaemon carinicauda, assembly GCF_036898095.1. Taxonomy (NCBI): domain Eukaryota; kingdom Metazoa; phylum Arthropoda; class Malacostraca; order Decapoda; family Palaemonidae; genus Palaemon; species Palaemon carinicauda. Next base: position 26,222,989 of record NC_090757.1, read on the forward strand.
TTTAACGTTTTTGATTTCTCCATCATAAAGTTCAATACTACGCAGTATTCTAGAAAATTATTCTAGCTGTGACCAGGTTGTGGAATAATCTTCCTGTACAGGTTGTTGAATCGGTGGCGAATGTTTTTTTATGTTGAACAGTTTGGCATGTCTCCCTTCATAATTTATATATGACAGATCTATTTTTAACATCATTACTGATTTGGAGAAAATTTACGTTCATGATTCCTTACTGCTCATATATAGTATATTTGTTTCTTTATTTTCTTCCTTCACTGGGCTTTATTATTATTATTATTATTATTTTTTTTTTTTTTTTTTTTTTTTTTAGCCCTTTGGCTTATACAGTAGCATCTTCGTAATTTTTTTTATTCATTTAGTACTATTTTTTTTTTTTTTTAATACTAATAATAAAACATCCCTATAAAACACTCTTATCAAAATCCAATCTAATATTGAAGATTGTACCACTGTACCATCAACGGATGATGTTGAATCAAGAGAGAATCGGCTTTCAGCCCGAGAAACGTATTTGAAAGGACCTCCTTAATTAATATCGGGTCCTCTAAACCCCTCGACATCCGAAAAGATATTTGACGTCTCCATTCTGTCAGGTATGAGGTTAGTCCAGCCGCGGTATCATCTAACACTCCTACGAAACATATTCAGAGAGAAATTGTCCGCATCTATTAAGAAGTTAATGGTATTTTTCTTGGAAAATTTACATAACCTCTCAAAAAGTTCTGACTTATTGCTATCAAAAGCCTTTTATTCAATAGACAGTAACAATTTATACTCTATTTCCTCTCTGAGTGGGAACACCTTAACTTGTGTATCGCCATGACCAGAAGCTGTACTAGTCAGGGCCACCCATACTAAGCTGGTTTGCTATGAGGTATCAGACGAAACTCCCCCATCATCACCAATCCACGCTGGCCAACGTGGTGGAGAAAACTGGCTTCTTTGTCCTGCAGTGGACTAGAAACGGCTGCATTTGTTGTTGTTCTTAATCTATTTCCTACGCAGATATAGGTTATAACTAAATACATTAAAGGTCTGTGAATTAGCTGTCCATAACTGTCGCCATTTAGGCCTGGTTATCATATGCAAGAGACCACAACTCCGTTATTATTTGGGGATTATGATTAGCATTATGACATATATAGTAATAGATGGAACATTAAAATATATTTTTATCCTCTTTAGCGGACAACCTGTGTAATGAAAGTTGAATATATATATATATATATATATATATATATATATATAATATATATATATATATATATATATATATATATATATATCTATCTACGTATATATATATATATATCTACGTATATAGATATGTATATACGAGTATATGCTTATATACACATATATATGTACATGTAAATTTTTATATAAAGGCTATGTTAATATAACATTGATAAGTTATCACATCCATGAAAATAAAGTTGAAACCCTTAAAAGTATTTATTTATAGTATTTTATACACCATTTTTTTTTCTTCCTATGAAATATGGATTTCCTCAGTTCCCCCGCACGGGAAAACATCGAAGTTCGTGTATTTTGAATGTTATTGGGTTTGGTGACATTTCAATTTTGATTTAATCAACTCAACAGTACTCTATCATCAAAGGGTAAAAATATTTTTTTCTTTGCAATTTCGATATACGTGTTTTTTTATGTCGGAGAGAGTCGTGTCTTTAGTGCCCTGTAATATATCAGTTACACTTAGTAAACGTTTTCGCATTATGCTCCCCTCCTCACTTAGTAAATGTTTTCACCATATTTTCCCCTCCTCACTTAGTAAACGTTTTCACCATATGCTCCCCTCCTCACTTAGTAAACGTTTTCACCATATGCTCCCCTCCTCACTTAGTAAACGTTTTCACCATATGCTCACCTACTCACTTAGTAAACGTTGCAGCATATGCTCCCCTCCTCACTTAGTAAACGTTTTCACCATATGCTCCCCTCCTCACTTAGTAAACGTTTTCACCATATACTCCCCTCCTCCTCATCTCATAGTAGTATGTTTATGAAATTTATTTAGTAGATAGGGGGTGTTGTGTGGATTGGAAACGTAGGCTCTAAGACGAAAAAAGGAAGCAAAGCTTGAGAGAACAGATTAGAATGCTGAGTAGATTATGGGGATTTCAATGCTTGCAAAATCAGAAAATAATGAAATCAGCAGAATGGCAGGCGTAGTGAGGATTAAAGAAGTAACTGTAGGGGCAC
>NC_090757.1:26242732-26265232 GCF_036898095.1 Palaemon carinicauda
ATCAAATTTTGTTTCTCCTGATTGCCCTGGCATAAGAGCTTTGGACTTTGCCTTGGAATCAGGCTGTGAGCAAATCATAAGTGAAGCTACTCACAGGTTTGTTAACTGCTTATACGGTACCTAGTATACTCTGAACTGGACATGACTGTATAAAAGTGTTGACCCTGTTGTCCACTTGAATGAGATACAAGTCAACATTATTAATAGGCGTATCCCTTCTCATGTCCTAAGGTACCGATTGAAAGCCAAAGCTTAGTTCACTGATGATTGCAGACGTGCTTACTTGGAGAAGCAGAAGGTCTGTCACCTTTGAAAAGGTAACAGATCAGATTTTACTTGGAATAATTATACTCGGCTGGAACAGTTATACTTGGCTGAGAGCTGTTGCTCATAGAACCTGGTTCAAATTGAAAGAATACAATTTAACCATAAAAGAAGCCCATTTAGTGCAACCCAAGAATATAAATGTTAGGCTACCCTTAAATCTCATCTCCTGTATATAAACCAGACGGTTCTGTCACTCACTGTCCAAAGGTATCCCTTTTGGCTGATGTGTTTGAAAGTAAGCAAAGTAATCAGCAACTCGAACTTTCTCATTCTCGTTTTCCTGGGGCTTAACTAGCTAGTTTATGCAATTAATTCTAACAGTTTTGCCTCCTCCATCAGAAGGCTCAATACTACACAGGATTTTAGAAGTTTTATTCCAGCTCTGACCAGATTGTGGAATGATTTCCATTATCAGGCAATTGAATCGGTGGAACTTCTAAAGTTCAAATTTGCAGCGAATGTTTTAATGTTGAATAGGCTGACATAATTCTATCTTCATAGTTTATATACGAAAGTTCTATTTTAACGTTATTACTGAACTTGAGATATTTCGTTTCATTATTCGGTACTTTCATATTGGCTATTTATTTAATTATTTTCTTTCCTCACTGGACTATTTTTCCCTGTTAGAGCCCAGCTAGGGTTATAGCTTATCATATTTACAGATAGGTAGATAGATACACTTAAAAATTTGCAATAAAAACGGTAAAAAATCCTGGAATAAATGTTGCCTGGCATTTACCATTTTAAAAACAAGGTATTTTGACGTAAAAGAGTGATATCACGGTCACCAGCCGGTAAAACATAATAACAAATTAGGGTAAAAATTACCGCCACCTGTATTTACTGAAATACGGATTAGAACTATATTTTAACGGAGAATTTTCGATCAAAATTACGGTTTTTATGAACAGTGTAGACATAGTGTAAATAATATTTTTGTGTATTTGGAGGTGATTCTTGTTCATGCAGGACGGTGTATCTAACAGGCAAATATAATACTTTTCTCGACATCTGTTTCAAAGAAAAGGCATTAGGTGAAACCTGTAACATTCCTGTAATTCCACATAACGTGATTCAAGCCAATTTTCCAGGTTTTTTTTTTTTTTTTTTTTTTTTTTTTTTTTTTTTTGAAGGTTATCCTTCCCTAGATTTCCGTGCTATCACGTAATCGACGATTTTAAAGAACTGAGAAAAAACTTATCAATAACATGTAAATAAGAAATACTATGCCTAGAGCAGTTGGTTGGTTAAAGAGCTTCGCTTCGAGTTTGACACATTGCTAGTTAACACACAATGTCTTCTGATTGGGGTTTTACTTGGATTTTGCAACGACAAACGGCAGTCAGGTAAAATGAAATACCTGGGGTCACGAAGCCGATTTCACAAATTGTATTTGACTCTATTATAGTAGTTTCTGTTTATTTTTATTGTTTGTGTGTAATTTTATTATTTTCATACAATCTACACATTCATTATTAGACATAATTTTATTATTTTCATACAATCTACACATTCATTATTAGACATAATTTTATTATTTTCATACAATCTACACATTCATTATTAGACATAATTTTATTATTTTCATACAATCTAGACATTTATGATTAGACGTAATTTTATTATTTTCATACAATCCAGACGTTCATTAGACGTAATTTTATTGTTTTCATACAATCCAGAGATTCATTAGATGCACTTTTATTTTTTTCATAAAATCGAGACATTCATTAGACGTAATATTATTATTTTCATACAATCCAGACATTCATGAATTAGATGTAATTTTATTATTTTCATATAGTTCAGACATTCATGATTTAGACGTAATTTTATTATTTTCATACAATCCAAACATTCATGATTTAGACGTAATTTTATTATTTTCATATAGTTCAGACATTCATGATTTAGACGTAATTTTATTATTTTCATACAATCCAAACATTCATGATTTAGACGTAATTTTATTATTTTCATATAGTTCAGACATTCATGATTTAGACGTAATTTTATTATTTTCATACAATCCAAACATTCATGATTTAGACGTAATTTTACTATTTTCATATAGTTCAGACATTCATAATTTAGAAATTTCCTACGGATAGATACGATTTTTGATAGACATAAGAAATTATACTGTACTGTATTTAAATTCAGATAAACTTTTTGTATCGGAAAATAATTTGTTGCTGCCTAAAATAATTGTAATCATGAAAGTATGTTGGTGAATATCAAAATTAGTTCCTGTCTTTAGGACTGTAATGTATGAAATGTAGTTTTTCTTATTCAGTTTCTTTCATTGGGGAACATTAGCACAGAGCGAGTTTCTATTTGTTGTTCGAATGTTGCGTCATCATCTTAAGTTTTGTGATCTTTCTACAGTAACCCTGTAATATTGTTTTGCAAATTGTTTTATTCTTCTCTTTAATATACAATAATTATTTCTCATTATTTTCTTTTGTATTCGATCATCATCATTGTCCTCGCATTTTAAGACTTTATTAATGCGAAAGTGTCGGCAAGAGGTGTTACTTTAGAATAGTTTTTCTAAATTCCGTGTGTCAGGAGAAATATTTAGTATTATTCCATCAAAATAATGTAAGAATTTCTATCGAATTATTAAGCTAAAATTTCCGAGAATTGGAACTACCTCCCCTTTTCTGTTTTCTACAATTAACATTTCTTTCTTCTCACCATCTGACTCTTTTATCATTAAGACTTGCCAAACTTCAATTTTTTAATTCCTTCTTTTATGGCCCAACTAGAAGAGCATTTTGAGTTCCTGTTATATTGTCCTTTGTTATGGGAAGGATAGAAAATGTTGGAAACGGGTGTTCTAAAACTCCAATAATCACCTTAGTACTTCTTTTGGCACCAGGGAAACAAAACCTAAGCTTCAAGAAAAGATCTAGAGCTCGTAGATTTGGGGATTTTTTCTCTATTATTATTATTATTATTATTATTATTATTATTATTATTATTATTATTATTATTATTATTATCAATAAGGAGTATGGCTGGTGTATCTCGAGTAGATAGGGTTAGGAACGAAGTAGTGAGGGTAAGAACCGGTGTAAGAAATGAGTTAGCAGCTAGAGTGGATATGAATATGTTGAGGTGGTTTGGCTATGTTGAGAGAATGGAAAATGGCTGTCTGCTAAAGAAGGTGATGAATGCATGAGTTGATGGGAGAAGTACAAGAGGAAGGCCAAGGTTTGGGTGGATGGATGGAGTGAAGAAAGCTCTGGGTGATAGGAGGATAGATGTGAGAGAGGCAAGAGAGCGTGCTAGAAATAGGAATGAATGGCAAGCGATTGTGACGCAGTTCCGGTAGGCCCTGCTGCTTCCTCCGGTGCCTAGGATGACCGCGGAGGTAGCAGCAGTAGGGGATTCAGCGTTATGAAGCTTCATCTGTGGTGGATAACGGGGGCGGGTGGGCTGTGACACCCTAGCACTACCAGCCGAACTCGGTTGAGTCCCTTGTCAGGCTGGGAGGAACGTAGAGAGGAGAGGTCCCCTTTTTTGTTTCATTTGTTTGATGTCGGCTACCCCCCAAAATTGGGGGAAGTGCCTTGGTAGATGTATGTATGTGTATGTATGTATGTATGTATGTATTATTATTATCATTGTTTATTTATTTATTTATTTATTCATTTATTCATTTATTTATTTATTTATTATTTATTATTTATTAGTAGCTAAGCTACAACCCTAGTAGGAAAAGCAGGATGCTATAAGCGCAAGGGCTCCAACAAGAAAAAATATCTCAGTGAGGAAAGGAAATAGGTTATTGTTATTAGTAAAGTGTTATTATTATTATTATTATTATTATTATTATTATTATTATTGTAGAGTAGACCCTCTTTATGTTCTCCGTATTCCATATAATCTTTTTTATATGTATTATGATACACTCCTCGCAATGAGGACGTAGTGCGTTCAAAGATAAATTATCTTATTGCTTGTACGACCTATCACTGATATAGAAAAATCTATATAGAATCTAGTCTTTTCACTACTAACTATTGCAGAGCATAGCTGTCGACGGACACAATGGTGACTATAAGAATGAAATAGCTGGTGTTCTTCAGGGTAGTGTTCTCGGTCCCTTACTTTTCATACAATATACTCATATGTGGTTTTGGTTAGAAAACATGCTTGATGCATATGCAGATGATGCTACTCTTTTTTTTTTCTTTTTTTTTTCTTTTTCATCAAATCCAGCTGTTGAATGTAGATGTATGGATTCTGAATCTCTTGATAAAGAGATAGGTAAATTTATTATTATTATTATTATTATTATTATTATTATCATTATTATTATTATTGTTATTATTATTATTATTATTATTATTATTATTATTATTATTATTATTATTTGTTGCAAAAACTTGAATAAAATACCATGCCGTGTCTAACAATCATGGCTATTAAAAATCCACTGTCATATACGTTGTATATTTAAAAAATACAGAAACTTTCGCACTTTTTACAAACACTTTGTAAAAAGTTCGAAGGCTCCTGTATTTTTGAAATATGCAACGTATATGACTGTGGATTTTTAATACCTATTTGGTAGTAGTAGTAGTAGTAGTAGTAGTAGTAGTAGTAGTAGTAGTAGTAGTAGTATCAGGAACAACAAATGAAGATTTGATTTGTCGAAACATGGCTATATATTCAGATAGAATTTTAAAGGGTTCCCTATTAATATTGAGAGGATCCCGGAATTATCTGAGTTGTCCATAAATTTTCTAGTTATTATTATTATTATTATTATTATTATTATTATTATTATTATTATTATTGTTGTTGTTGTGGTTGTTGTTATTTTTATTGTTATTATTATTATGCTTAGGCTTTACTATGATATACTTTTATACATTACATCTCATCAAAGACCACAACTTGCAATTTTATTATTCACTCAGTTTCATTTCCAACTTCGGAAAAAGACCATTTTATAAGTTTCAATTATTTTTTACGTAACTCGTCTGTATGATTAATGAGTTTGTTGAAAACAAGACTGTGGCATTAATTAGGATGAAAAGCTAGTTGTATTTTCGCGTTGGAGGATTTTTTACGCTAACACATCCACAATTCCGAAAAACAACGCATATCGTAATAGTTCTCGTACTTTTTTTTCAGTATTACAACTCGGATGAGAGACAGCATCGACGAAATCCTTTTTTTTTTTTTTTTTTTTTTTTTTTTTTTTTTTTTTTTTTTTTTTTTTGGTAGGAAACAATCAAAGCTATTTAATAACTATCCATATGAGATTTTGCTCTTTGCCTCATTAACGCAGGCTTGAGCGTGCTTGTGTGCCGTGTAATTTCACGTCAAAGCAGCAGTATTGTCCAAATCGTTTTAGAAAAATGATAGCGCAACTTGATCATATTAAGGATTAATTTAAAAAAGTAGAACTTGGTTTGATTAATTATTAATTGATAATTGGTCATTGTTTAACATGACCGCTACTGCGCATGTTCTAGACGATAATCATTTTAGCCTTGAATTGCTGGAAGCATGTAAGGCGAATGCATAATTAGACTTCTCGTTAATTCTGGGCTGGCTCAGTAAGACTTTTTTTTTTTTAGTGGGAGGACTATTTGTTCACGAGCGTTCCTCCTTGTTTTTTCCTGGGAAGCCGCTAAATACTTTTTTTTCCTTGTATTAGGAACGTTAATTATCGTGTACTTTTGCTCAACTATTATTTTTTTCCCCATTTTTTCTCTGATTCTATTTTTATATGTTAATCAGTCTAGGGCGTTTAATTAGCTTCTGGCCCTCAAAGGTTGGTCAGTGTGTGTATTAGTTCTGAGTACAGACTATATATGTATATATATATATATATATATATATATATATATATATATATATATATATATATATATATATATATATATACATATATATATATATATATATATATATATATATATATATATATATATATTTATTTATATATATAAACATATATATATATATATGTATGTGTGTGTGGTTATATATATATATATATATATACATATATATATATATATATATATATATATATATATATATATATATATATATATATTCTTGCTCACTGCAGGATAAAGGTCTCAGACTTACTTCCGCTCTCCTCTGTTTAGGGTCTTTCCATGCCAGTCTTTACCCTCAAATTTTCCTAGTTTGTCAATTCAGCGTCTTCTCTCTCTTACATTGCTCCGTTTGCAATCTGTAGGGACCCATTCTGTTATTCTTCTAGACTAATTATTATGTCCTTCTCATTTTAGCTCTTCCTACAGTACTCGGACCTCCCCTATGCCATAGAACCAGGTCATAGAGAGTTGACGAAACATTATCAATACTGAGATCCAGATGTTGAGGAGCCACTGTCCTTGACCTACTTACAATCATACTTTGAGTTTTGTTAGGATTCAACTTCATGTTCCATAATTTACACCATGCACTAATTTTAGCTAGATACCTATCAAGGGATTCAGCAGTCCCAGATCTACATTTAGGAGATGGAATTGATGCAAAGAGTATAGCATCATCTCCATATGCAACATGCTTGTTTTCTAGGCCAAACCACATGTCATGTGTATATATTATGGAAAGTAATGGGCCAAGAACGCTACCCTGAGGAACACCAGATATCACATTCCTATACTCACTATGGCGCCCATCAACAATAGCTCTTTGAGATCTATTACCTAAAGATTCAATAATAACGCTCAGAAACGACCCACCCACTCCCAATTGTTTGAGTTTGAAAACAAAAGCCTCATGATTAACACGGTCAAAGGCAGCACTAAATTCAAGGCTAATCATACGAACTTCTTGACCACAATCAAGAGATTTTGGTACAGCACTGGCGATTGTAAGAAGGGCATCACATGCTCCAAGGCCTTAACGAATACCAAATTGCAAACTAAGGAACAGATGATTACCTTCCGCAAACCTATTAAGACGTACAAAAACTGTAGATAGTATGGGAGTTATGGAAATTGGGCGGTAATCCGTTGTGCTTGAGCTACCACCAACAGATTTGCACAGTGAAGTAACATTACCAATTCTCCAAGTACTGAAAGCTCCTCTTCTTGCTAACTTGCACAAAATAACTGATAGCTTTGGAGCTAAGATGTCTGTAGTCTTTATAAAAAACAAAGGGAAAATATCGTTTGGGTCTACACTTCCATAAGCATCAAGATCAATCAAGAGAGCTTTAACTTCACGCGATCAAAAAGGTAAACTAGTTAGTTTAGCCTCAGGAAAACAGGAAGGAGGAAGATAAATTTTCTCATTACTCTGTTTACGGTCAAACTAAGTCAAAAAGGTTGCTTTTTCCTTTGGATAGTGAGTGACAGAGCCATCTGGTTTAAGTCAAGGAGGAACTGTTGCATCTACACCAGAATGTGCAGATTCAAGGGTAGTCCACAACTTTTATGTCTGGGCTGAACCAGAAAGGGTACTGCCCAAGCATAAAATCTCGGAGCAAAAGCTCTAAGCAGTCTATATTACTCAAAGTCAAATCTGATCTGCTATCCTTCCATTGATGATACGCCTCCTGGTTCGCCAAAAAAAAAAAAAAAAAAAAAAATATTCTATTTTTCCTTGTTTCCTTTCCTCACTGAGCTATTTTCCCTGTTGGAGCTCCTGCTTATAGCATCCTGCTTTTCCAACTAGGGTTGTAGCTTAGCAAATAATAATAATAATAATAATAATACAAGCATCGTTGAACCATGGTTTGTCCTTCACTCAGTACCTTAGTACACGAGAAGGGATACGCCTATCAATTATGTTGACTAGATTTTCATTCAAATGAACAACGGGATCAGCACTATTATACTAATGTGACCAATTCAGGCACAAAAGATCACTCAAAATCCCATTCCAGTCTGCTTGAGATTTCATATAGATCTTACATGAGTATAATAAATCAGGGATAGGCTGGTTAGTCTTCACTACTATTAAAATCAAGGCATGATCAGATGTCCCTACTGAAGACCAACCTTATTTGTCATAACGCCAGGGGAGTCGGTGTATACGAGGTCCAAGTAGCTACCAGTCCTGTGAATAGCTTCACTTAGGATTTTCTCTGAGCCTGATTCTGAGGCGTAAAGTCTAAAGCTCTTAAGCCATGGTGATTGGTAGGAGCAACAGAATTTAACCACCAGAATTTAATCACCAACAAAGACAAAAGAGGCCTTTCTGTCATCTTCTTGTATCTTAGCCATAATGGTAAGAAGACAATCTAAGGTAAAATCATCCATGTCTGGATTCCTGTAGATCGAACACAAATAACAGTTGTTATGCCTGCCATAAACGTTTATTACCTGAATCTCTTGACATCCTCATTCATGGCATGATTTAAGAGAAGAAGGGTACTTAGTCCTAACACAACTGCAGAGGTTTTCCCAGAGTTACACTTGGAAACTGAATGGCCTCATAGGTCCTAGGACCAGGCTATTAAGCACAAATTCCATTGATAACCATTCAAAATTAAATTATAATACTATAAGTAAATGCCTTCCATTATAAAGATTTGCTTGACACATCTAGTTTCTTTCCAGGTTGCTTTTAACGTACATGAATATTTGTATTTTAATTACCTAGATTAGCTCATCGCATGAAGACGTTGAGAATAATGCCGGTTCATAGATCGAAAAGGCAACATTTCTTTGCAAAATTCTTCTTATTGTTCGAGACATCATATCTGTTTTTCTTCTTGGAAACAATAGGAGCCCTCGGCCTTTGTGCTGATGTAATTGTCTCTTTTTTACCATGAGTCTCTCTCTCTCTCTCTCTCTCTCTCTCTCTCTCTCTCTCTCTCTCTCTCTCTCTCTCTCTCTCAAGGAACAGCTTTGATGGCAACTATGAGGAATAAGAATAATTCGTTCCTCGCCTGTTGTTCATAAAAGGCCTTTGTTTCTTTTTCTTCTTTTGTGAAATCTAGCTAATGCAGCAAGCAAGCAACGAGGGAATCCTAAGATCAGGGGGTCTCATCCAAAAGTATCCATGGGGAACCCCCCACTCCCCATCTCTCTCTCTCTCTCTCTCTCTCTCTCTCTCTCTCTCTCTCTCTCTCTCTCTCGACCTAGCTGCACTAATCATTTTTCCGAGAAGAACATCCAGGTTTCTTAGTTAATTAATGTCTCTTTGCAAAGTCGTTTAGGTTTTAATTGATTTGAGATTATTACCTCTTTCAGAATGTTCGCTTTATAATTTTGCTTCTAGATTCTTCGGTGTTTATTCGGAATTCGAACAACTATTGCAGAAGGGTTTCCAGAAATTTCTACCAATTTTTTTTTCACAACTTTGTTGAACTTTTTTTTTCTAACTTTAGACCTTTAGTTTTATTCTTAATTATTTATTTTTATTTTTTTTTTTCATATCAAGGCAGGAGGAATTGGAGTCCAAATCGTAATATGAAGCGTTACCTTTTACATGTTAATTTATTTCATGCAATCTTGCGTGTTTTTTTTTTCTAGATTTCCAATTGATGATATCAATTCATTACCCATTAAAATTTTTCCCTCCTAATTTCCTTCTTGGCATATGTCCCTCTTCTTTCAGCAATTTCTTCTGTCTGATTCTTCTCCATGCTGCTCAATGCAGCTTATATCTATTTTCACACGTCTATTCATCATTTATTTTCACAACTTTGATTGCTCATGTAGAAATTTCTCGATTTTGCAGACGATTGGAATATTTGAAACATGAGAGAGTGGTAAATCCATTTGATATACATTTTAGGTCAAGGACTGTATCTGTTATCCTAATATGTTTTAGCATCAGTATTAGGTAGCTGAGCAGTCTATAACAAATAAGATTTTTTTAAACTTCGACGGAAAAGTAGGGCATTAAGTCATAGCACAATTTCTGGTTGGTTGATAGGCCAGATCATGGAATCCTATGTGTATACAGTCTCTCTCTCTCTCTCTCTCTCTCTCTCTCTCTCTCTCTCTCTCTCTCTCTCTCTCTCTCTCTGCAGTTTGGTGCTTTCAGAAAGTGTATACAGTCTCTCTCTCTCTCTCTCTCTCTCTCTCTCTCTCTCTCTCTCTCTCTCTCTCTCTCTCTCTCTCTCTCTCTCTCTGCAGTTTGGTGGTTTCAGAAATTTATTTGCATTATCTTCAAATTTTTCCTTGTTATTTTGTTTTTGTTCTACTGGTGTGTTTATATTATTGAACTAGTCGATGAATTTTGTTATGGAAATTTACGTTTATACAAAAATGCAGTACAGTGTTTACTTTAAAGTTGATAGTACGTTGGTTTGGGATACTCTTAAAATGGATGCAATAAAAAAACTAACAATTAAGAATAGCGACAACCGTCATATAGTACTGTAGAAATAAATTGTTGGAATACTGTTATTAGAGTATCCATCAAATAGCAAAGATCTGTGAACCAGGAAATTACGAAGAAAATTTTGGAGATTATGAAAAGGTATGATTGCCAAATGTAAGGTACTTTGAGAGTGCAAAGAAAATATTAGAATACAAGCAAAGAATCTTCCGAAAGATGTCAATTTGGGAGGCTCAAAGACAGACCAAGATTTCATATGTGGAGATGGCGTAGGCTTGTGATGTATAGTCAGTCAAATGAGTAGTGACAGATGTAAAATTACGATGTCTGTGGTAAGACTTAGACAATCTAAGAAAAGGGGTTTCTGGAGAAACCTCATTTTAGGTGAAAACTTGTATTTAAAGCTTTGCTGAATGACTATGATGAAGATCAATTGTCGGGGTGTGATTAGTGAGGTTAGGGTATAGGGATTTTCTATTCCCACCTTAAGTCCAATATTGCTGCATATCAACACAAATGACAAGGAACTATTTAGATTGGATATTTTGAGGTACTTCTAACAAAAAACAAACCTTTTATCCATTTTGATATCTTACATCGTTCAGTGTTGCGCCATGGTGTATATACTTACATAAAGTAATAACCTTCTTTACGTAGGTTCAAATTTGAATACAAAAATAAAATCCATTTATTGACGTTTTAAGCGATCTTACGTCATTTTCTACGCCGTGCAGTAACGATGAAAAACTGTATTCAACTTTAGTGAACTTCAAATGGAGGTTTTTTAATGTAGGTATTATTATTATTATTATTATTATTATTATTATTATTATTATTATTATTATTATTATTATTATTATAATAAGCTAAGCTACAACCCTAGTTGGAAAAAATAGGATGGCTCCAACAGGGAAAAATACCCCAGTGAGGAAAGGAAACAAGATAATAAATAAAGATCAAGAAAAGTAATGATCAATTGAAATGAAACATGTAATTGATCATATATATATATATATATATATATATATATATATATATATATATATATATATATATATATAAATAAACTTCAATAGATGTAATGATCAATTAGAATAAAACAACATTAAAATTTATCTTATATATATTTTATATATAAATTTATATGTACATACACACACACACACACACACACACACACATATATATATATATATATATATATATATATATATATATATATATATATATATATATATGTAGCCTCTAAACTTCAAAACAAGCAAGAGGAAGAGAAATAAGATAGAATAGTATGCCTTATTGTACCCTCACGAAAGACAACTCTAACTTAAGACAGTAGAAGACCATGGTACAAAGGTATGGCACTATCCAAGACAAGAGAACATTGGTTTGTTTTGGAGTGTCCTCTTAGAAGAGCTACTTATCATAGCTAAAGAGTCTTTTCTAGCCTTGCTTAGAGAAAAGGGGCCACTAAACAATTATAGTACAGTAGTTAACCCCGTGAACGAAAAATTATTTTGGTAATCTCAGTGCTGTCAGGTGTATGAAGATAGAGCAGCCCAGGGAAAGAATGGGGCCAGCCTATTCGCTGTTTCTATATGTAGTAGGTTGGCCAGGGCACCATCCAACCGTTGAGATACTACCGCTAGAGAGTTATTGGGTCCTTTGATAGGCCAGATAGTACCACAGGGGATCCCTCTCTCTCTCTCTGGTTATGTCTCATTTTGTCTTTGCTTACACAGACACCGAATAGTCTGACCTATTCTTATCTCATTCTCATCTGTCCTCATACACCTGACAACACAGATTACCATCAATTATTCTTCCCTCAAGAGGTTACCTACAGCAATGTAGTGTTTAAGTGGCTACTTTCCACTTGGAAAGGGTAGAAGAGACTCTTTAGCTATGGTAAGTAGCTCTTCTAGGAGAAGGACACTCCAAAAATCAAACCATTGTTCTCTGGTCTTGGGTAGGGCCATAGCCTCTGTACCATGGCCTTCCACTGTATTGGATTAGAGTTTTCTTGCCTTGGGGTTATACTTAGGCATGCTTTACTATCTTATTTCTCATCCTCTTGTTTTTTTTTTTTTTTTTTTTTTTTTTTTTTTTTTTTTTGCTGTTTATATAATTTATATGTGAAGGATCTAATTCTATGTTGATAATGTTCTCAAAATATTTTGTTTTTATTGTTTATTCTCCTTTTGTAGTATATTAATTTCCTTGTTTCCTTTTCTAACTGGGCTATTCTCCTTGTTGGAACCTTTGGACTTATAGCATCTTGCCTTTCCAAATAGGGTTATACCCTATCTTTTAATAATAATAATAATAATAATAATAATAATAATAATAATAATAATAATAATAATGGTAATGATGATGATAATGATGATGTCCAGCCAAAAGAAAAATGAGCCGTAACCAGAGAAGGATCCAATGTAGTACTGACTGGCCAGTAAAAGGACCCCATAACTTTCTAGCCGTAGTATCTCAACGGGTGTCTGGTGCCCTAGCCAACCTACTACCTACTGTTCGTGTTCAGTACTTGTATAGTAATGTATAAGTTACTTCATAAGGCGAAAAGCGACCTACGGATCTCTAGCAACCAATTAATGATATAGCACTGGGTAAATAAACTTATATATATATATATATATATATATATATATATATATATATATATATATATATATATATATATATATATATATATATATATATATATATATATATATATATATATATATATATATATATATATATATATATATGTATGTATATGTATATGTATATATATATTCATTTACATATGTATGTCTGTGCGTGTTTGTTTATATATGTAAATATACATTTATATAAATAATTATATATGTATATGCAAATGTGTGTATATACAAATATAAAAATATGCAAATATATGACTTATTTTACTGTAACCACAATTATCAATTTATTAATCACTGACTCTATACATGCAATTAATGGTTGAGAATTATTTTTTAGTATATTCTGAAATTCCAATCGAAATTGTAAAATCCACCGCTCCTAAGCTTCATGTAGACGCAATGGTTCCGAAAGATCCTAATATTGGAATGGGATTTGGAATCGCTGAGAATATCTGGTATGAAATACTCCGATCTCTCCCAGCGACTTCTAATGGATGGATCTGTTTGGCTTTGGCTCACGAATAACGCGAGGCATTCTGTCATTACCGAAAAATCTGCTGCAACATTATCTCATTCGCCTTCTTATTGGATCAGGAGAGACGCCCTGTGTATATCATATGGGTTGCAGTGTCTCACAAGCGTTTAGGTTGCATTGCCCCTGATTTTTTTTTCTTTTTTTTTATTATAATACTTTTTGTCTACGTGTATATTTTTCTTCTTTTTTTAAATTAGTCGTACCTGATTTAGACGTTCGATTTCCTTACCTTAGATAAATTTTATTAATAATAGTTCCATTGTGTTCAAAGAATATAATTATTATTCTCTCTCTCTCTCTCTCTCTCTCTCTCTCTCTCTCTCTCTCTCTCTCTCTCTCTCTCTCTCTCTCTCTCTCTCCTCCTTAATGTTCTATGTCCCTTCTTCATTAAGTCTGTCTCAGCCCACCTGACGGGGCTTCTCCGACTAATGACAAGGGACACCTACAAATTACCATTTTTTCTAGATGGATCACCAACTCCGAACCAGCGACAAGAATGACGTGATAAATTTACTTATTAGCGCACTTTGTCATTCCCGGAGAGAGAGAGAGAGAGAGAGAGAGAGAGAGAGAGAGAGAGAGAGAGAGAGAGAGAGAGAGATCTAAAGATCCTTAGAAACTGTCAATGGCGATGAGAAAAGTAATGTAAAGAGCGAAAAGAATACCATTATGGCCGGAATGGGGAATGAGATGAAGGAGAAAAAGATTATGGAGAAAAATGTGGAGACGCAAATTGAGAAGAAATAACAAAGAAAGAGAAGAAGAGTAATGCCGGGAAGTCGGTAAATGGCAAAAATAAAAGTGCCCAAGAAGAAAGTAAAACATTCTGACCTGATTGCGGAGAGTATGGCATTAATATGCATTAAGTAACTGTGTTTGCTTTTGTGGAGCCTCTTTTTATGTGTACTTTGAATTTCTCATTTGGTATCTCTGACAATGAAACTTCAAGACACTTATCTTCCTATTGTCTGCCTGTCTGTATATATTAAATCTGAAGAACTGATGAGAGAATTTTGTTCCTGGTCAGATAAAGATATGACGATTCATCTCTCTCTCTCTCTCTCTCTCTCTCTCTCTCTCTCTCTCCTCTCTCTCTCTCTCTCTCTCTCTCTCTCTCTCTCGTAATTGCATTGAGACTCATGGTCAGATAAAGATATGACGATTCATCTCTCTCTCTCTCTCTCTCTCTCTCTCTCTCTCTCTCTCTCTCTCTCTCTCTCTCTCTCTCTTGTTCTCGTAATTGCATTGAGACTCGTCTTCCTAATAAGTTTTTTTTATTTAATATCATAGAACGACGTACCTAGGAAATTAAAAATAGGCATCTCTAGAGACAGGGTTTCCAAAGGAAAGCATTCTTAACGATATTTTAATCTACCTCGAACTTAATTTTACCAGGGGTGAAATTAATTA
This sequence comes from Palaemon carinicauda, assembly GCF_036898095.1. Lineage (NCBI taxonomy): Eukaryota > Metazoa > Arthropoda > Malacostraca > Decapoda > Palaemonidae > Palaemon > Palaemon carinicauda. The sequence goes on from NC_090757.1 coordinate 26,257,970, forward strand.
AGAAATTTTTTGCTCATTGCTGTACTGCATATTATGTCAGCTAGATTATCAAAATGAATATTTTAACAATAACAAAATAAAAGAAATTTAAAGGGAGGAACAAATCACATGAGGCCGGAAAGAAGAAAGCTAGAAATAAAAGTGAAGTATTGGCTTTTCAAGCTTTGGCCGTCAAAAAAGAAAAAAAAAAAAGAACGGTATAAGAATGAATGGAGAGAATGAAGAGGCTCTCTTGTATGAAAGTGAAAAACCTTGTCGTCCAGATGGCGTTGAAAAAAAGATAGAGGAGTCGGGGAAGAGAGGTAAATACGAATTCTAGATGATAATGAATAAAGGGTCTAAGATAATTTCAAGAAACTCCATTATTTTTTTCCTGTCCTCTTACATGACCCTATAGTTCCTCCTCCCTCTCTCCCCACCCCCTTTTCCAGGTCACAGGTCACTGATTAGCACATCTCTCTCAAAAGGAATTATTTTAATCACGAACAAAGTAAATTCAACCTTAGAAATTGGTTCTCATTGAAGATTAATTTTGATTAATGACATCGTACGAATGTATATTCCATTTTCAATAATTGTATTTAGTCTATTTAGAATAAGTCTTTATGGAAGAGAGGGTTCATCCGGCTTATTTGTGTGTTCATTTGTACTCGAGCATTACAACGTACTTAAATCGACCCCAAGTTGATATTATCATAGATTTCTCTTGTAAGTGTCCAGTGATCATTACTACTTGTTTTTAAGTAATTTATACTTGTAAAAACTGATATTTGATTGTTGATTTACTTATAAAAGGGATTGTTTGTTTTTCCTGGATGATTTGGAAAAAAAATGTTTCAAGTAAAATGGCTGATTACTTCTGCCAGTTTTTTCCCGATTTTTATATGAAAATTATTATTGCTAAATGCTAATGAAGTTAGAAAATATGATAATTATTTGTACAAAACAAGCATTGTTTATTTAGTGGCGTTTTTACTCATGAAATCTCTATTTTGTAAAGACGTAGGACTATTTTTGTATAGATCCGAGCTCCAGCAAGATTTGTATCATAGTAAAACAAGATCTTATTTACAATAAAGGAACAAATAAATGTCATAGTCATAGCTCCATCAGGTATGATGCATGGAGGAACGATCTGGTGTATGAAGATGTATTAAAGAGAGGTAGATGAATAACATTCATTTTACATAAAGCTTAGAAATATTGCATATGAATAAGTACTTAATTAACATATGAGAGTGATATATAGACATTATACTTATTGCACTAATATTGATCATATTGGTTTGGGATTTACGGAGTCGTCAGTGAAGAGTTTTCGCATATTTGATTATGGGTATCGAGAGGGAATTTTATTAAACATTAATAATTTATGACAGTGTTTAGCAATGCTAGCTTAATTGAACTCCTGATAATGCTTTAGAAACCTTATTTCATAGTTTTTTCTTATTTTGCATATATGTATAAATATATATATATATATATATATATATATATATATATATATATATTATATATATATATGTATATATATATATATATATATATATATATATATATATATATATATATATATATATATATACTGTGTATATACACACACACACACACATATATATATATATATATATATATATATATATGTATGTATATATATACATATTATATATATATATATATATATATATGTGTGTGTGTGTGTGTGTATATACACAGTATATATATATATATATATATATATATATATATATATATACTGTGTATATACACACACACACATATATATATATATATATAATATGTATATATATACATACATACATATATATATATATATATATATATATATATATATATTTATTTGAGAGAGAGAGAGAGAGAGAGAGAGAGAGAGAGAGAGAGAGAGAGAGAGAGAGAGAGAGAGAGAGAGAATTTTCTGTGGGTTTTTTTCAACTTAAAGCCAACTCCCCTTACAGGTGATGATTGTAGAGTAATAGAAAGAAAGCAAAGCTTTGACATTCTTTATCTGCTTTAATAGTGAATGAACGACCTTTCCCAGACACACTTCATATCTAACATCAGCTGTTCCATGCACCTAAACAGAGCTCCTCATCAGAAACTCGAAACTCCGCCACTAACCTCTATCTCGGCCGTTCTCTATTATTATTATTATTATTATTATTATTATTATTATTATTATTATCCTTTTCTAAGCTACAACCCTAGTTGGAAAAGCAGAATGCTATAAGCCCAGGGACCCCAACAGGGAAAATAGCCCAGTGAGGAAAGGAAACAAGGAAAAATAAAATATCTTAAGAAGAGTAACAACATTGAAATAAATATTCCCTATATAAACTTTAAAAACTTTAACAAAATAAGAGGAAGCATCTTGGATATTAAAGCCTTTCTTTTCCCACAAATCTTCTTTACCATCTATCCTGTCCTTCTCATTCTTTACCCTTTTGAATGGCACGTTCAATTTGCCAACGTATTTTAAGAAATTCTTTTCAATAGACCAGCGCATCTCAAAATAATGTTGTTGTTTTTTTATTATTATTAAATTCTCACATACGTAAGTATTTATGCCACATCTACTTTTAAGTTAACCTTTATCTTTCTATTTTCAATATTTAAAGAGCCTTTGTTTAGTTAATACCTTTATTGGTATGCTTGTTTCATATAATTTCGAAAATATTTCCAACTATTTCATAGGTAGTTTATTTTCAAGCAATCATCCAACATACCTATAACTGTATATATATATATATATATATATATATATATATATATATATATATATATATATATATATATATATATATATATATATATATGTGTGTGTGTGTGTGTGTGTGCATGTATGTATATATATGTGTGTATGTATATATATATATATATATATATATATATATATATATATATATATGTGTGTGTGTGTGTGTGTGTATGTATATATATATATATATATATATATATATATATATATATATACAGTATATATATATATATATATATATTGGAGAATTTGTAATGTTATTCCAATTGGTAATTGTATTTTTAGTAGCTGTAACCCTGCTGATAACTGCTTAATTCCTCTAACTTCTATATTACGTAATGTATTTTAACTTCTCTAGGCAGTGTCTAAATAGGTAAGCTGAAGGTAATCATCTATTCTCTAGTTTGCAGTTGGGTTTCACAAAGACCTTGGAGCATGTCATACCTCTTCTACAATTTCCAATATTGTGAAGAAACTCCTTGATTTTGGCTAGGAAGTTTGTAAGGTTGGCTTTGATTTTGGTGCTATCCTTAACCCTTTTTTTATTTTTGATAAATAGATTGGCACCATAGGAATGATATGAATATTATATTTGGTGTTACTCAGTGTAGTGCTCTCGTTCAATTACTTTTGTACTATATACGCATATGTGGTTTAGCCTGTATAATATTCTTGTTGCATATGCAGATGATGCTACTCTCTTTCCATCAAATCCATTGACAATGTTTCTTTAACCGTATACAACTCCTTTGAAATTTTATGGGCGATTCCTGTTTGTAAATTCACTTTTGAGAAACACATCCGGGCTGCTCCTTCTACAATTGCACAAATATATTGCGATATTGAGAAAGCCGTAAAATTTTCAGTGATTAATGCATCCTGAGAAAATATTTCAATTCTTTCATTCTATTTAGATCTGAGTATTGTAATAGAGGTGCTGGCTCTACTCTTAATATGTTGGACTAAAGATGCCGTCTTGTTGAATTTCTTATTCTTGATATGGATATTATTATCTGATGCTGGCGTTTAGTTAACTCTTTATGCATATTGGATTTTATTTTTCGCAGTTCTTACAATCCTTTGCCTTCAGATCTTCCCAGACTCTACCAATTTGTGTGTAGTGGTAGGTGCGGTTTCTTACAACAGTCTTGCCTTCTCCATCATAAGACTCAATGCGATGAGTCTTATAGAATTTTATTCCAGCTGTAACCAGATTGTTGATTGTTCGTCCTAATCTGGTGGTTGATAGTGTGGAACTTCAGGAGTTCGGATTTGTTGCAAATGCTTTTTTGTTGAACAGGTTGACGTTTCATGGTTTATATATAATATAAAACTGGTGTATTTTAACGTTGTTACTCATCTTTAAATATCTTTTTTATTACTTCTTATACATAGATCGCTATTGTTTTATTTCTTACATATAGTTTACTCTTTGTTTTCTTGTCCCGTTCCGAACTGGGCTTCTTTCCCTATTGGACCCCTTTAGCTTATGGTATCCTGCTTTTTAACTAGGGTTGTAGCTTGGTTAGTAATATTAATAATGACAATAGTAATAGAGGAACTCCATATGCTCGTTTATATGGTAATGTCTCTTCTCAGGTAAGGTCGAATGTGTGGGATGAAATTGGTTAGATTATTCGTAGGGTCTGCTATAAACGTTGCCGAGACACGAGCTGTGAATATGAATTGTGTAGATTATTATTATTTTTTTATTTATTTGTATAACTGAGTGGGATTTTCATAGAAATTTACAGGTCTAAAAGTAATTTCTTTACATGGTGTCTGAAAAGTCACCAAGACGAACACCTGGTCATTTTTCAAGCCTTTTCTAAATACTCAATTAAAGCTGGAGCTTGACTATTATAAGAATACGTGAAAATTAAGCTCAGTAAGTAACGGAGTGTATTGTTAGTTATGTGTAAAATTCCCTGTAGAAATATTTCATTACTCATATCGCAAGGGTGCACCATTTATCCTATTTTTATGAAATTATATATCTGGAATTAAGAAAATATGAGGATCATTTAGTAATGGTTCGTAAATGTAAAAATTTCAATATTTTGAAGGTAATATTACTGGAAATGAATGAAACCTGTCACTTTTAACCGTTAGCGTTTCTGTAAATAATACTAGTAGTCTCTTTGAGAGAGAGAGAGAGAGAGAGAGAGAGAGAGAGAGAGATGGACCTAAACTATCCTGTATTTAGTAGTGTCTTCAAGAGAGAGAGAGAGAGAGAGAGAGAGAGAGAGAGAGAGAGAGAGATGGACCTAGACTATCCTGTATTTAGTAGTCTCTCCAAGAGAGAGAGAGAGAGAGAGAGAGAGGAGAGAGAGAGAGAGAGGAGAGAGAGAGAGAGAGAGAGATGGACCTAGACTATCCTGTATTTAGTAGTCTCTTCGAGAGAGAGAGAGAGAGAGAGAGAGAGAGAGAGAGAGAGAGAGAGAGAGCGATGGACCTAGACTATCCTGTATTTATGCAATAACATACGCTTGTGGTAATGAATGTCTTGCGAGACTGGCTAATTCAATAGGCCATGGTGTCCGCGTTCTATATTAATCACACCTTGTATTACATATGGTAGGTTCAGGTCCGGGTGATTGTGAGTGTAACCCCATTAAAGTATTGCATTGCAGACAAAGAAAATGTTGACGCAAGACCACACGAGACTTGTTCTGTTGTCCTGAATTCAACGCTTTCTTGTGTCAATTTTCCTGCTTACGCTCAATATCCTTAACTGGGAAAGCTTGCACACCACTCTCTCTCTCTCTCTCTCTCTCTCTCTCTCTCTCTCTCTCTCTCTCTCTCTCTCTCTCTCTCTCTCTCTCTCATATAAATATACTGTTTTATATATATATATATATATATATATATATATATATATATATATATATATATATATATATATAATATATATATATATATATATATATATATATACACAAATACAGTGCGCGCAACTCGTGAAAAATGACGGCTAAATATTTAAGATTTGCACATACACATTCAACCCTTCTCACCCTCTCCCCTTTCCTAACTACAACCCGGTGGTTCGGCAATTTGTGGGAGATTTTGGCTTCCGAGTGTACGTCCCCGGGTACCCCCTCTCATCGTGGTATGACGTACTCTCCCCACTGCCGCTCAACGTGACAAGAAAGAAATATATTTATGTATATAGCTTGACACTTGTTCGTTATTATATAGGGGATATATATATATATATATATATATATATATATATATATATATATATATATATATATATATATATATATATATATATATATATATATATATATATATATATATATATATATATATTTATATATATATATATATATATATATATATATATATATATATATATCTCATCAGCCGTCACTAGTCCACTGCAGGGCAAAGTCCTCAGACATATCCTTGCACTTGCGTCTATTTATGGTCTTTCTGTGCCAGTTCACACCCGGAAACATTTTTAGTCAGTCAATCCATTGTCTTCTCTTCCTTTCCCTGTTTCTTTTAATATCGTTAGGGACCCATTCTTTTATTATCAATGTCCATCTATTATCTGTCAATCTTATTACATGTCCTCCCCATGAGCATTTCTTTTTCTTACATGATTTTAGAATATCCTCTACTTTAGTTTGCTCTCGTATCGACGTTTCTTTTTTTCTGTCTCGATGTTATTCTCATCATTATTCTTTCTATAGCTCTTTGGGTTGTAACTAGCTTATATTCTAAGGCTTTAGTAACGCTCCAAGTTTCTAATGCATAAGTTAATACTGGTAGGAAAATCTAATAAAATACTTTTCTTTTTAGAGAAAGTGGCATTTTACATTATATAATCACATTTTGTTTACCAAATGCTCTCCATCCCATGCTTATCCTGCTTTTAATTTCGGTCTCTACTGGGGAATCACTTACTGTCTGTCCTAAGTAAGTGTATTTACGAACAATCTCTAGTTTAGAGGCTCGTCCATAACTATTATTTGTTGTCACTACATTTTCATTGATTTTACTCATATTCATTTTCAGTCCTACATTTCTACTCTCTCTTCAAATCTTCTATCATATTTTGTAATTCCTCCCATGATTCACTAAACACAACTATATCATCTGAAAATCGTAAGTTATTAAGGTATTCCCCATTAATATTCATTTATACATTTTCCCACTCTAAAATCTTAAAAACTTCCTCTAGGTATGCTGTGAATAATTTAGGAGACATAGGGTCTCCCTGTCTAACTTCTCTCTCAATTGGAATTTTCTCACTATATGTAGTTTAAGGATTGCTGTACTTAATGTAGATATCTTCAAGTGTTCTTACATAAGATTCTTCTTCTTCTTTTTTTTTTTTTTTTTTTTTTACTGCTGATGTTTTGTCAGAATTAAAAGCTTTTTCATAGTTTATAAATGCCATATATATAGAGGTTGTCATACTCTGTTGATTTTTCCATTAGCTGGATGTGATCAGTTAAATACCCACTCCTTAA
>NC_090757.1:26267732-26275232 GCF_036898095.1 Palaemon carinicauda
TCATGAAGCACTTTTAAATAACCCTTTTATCTTGCAAACCTTTTTATTCCTTCATTAGCCTTTCCATTTCCAGCTTCAATTTCTTCGTAGGTCTTTCTGTATTATCTGTGTTTGATGCCTTTTTCTTCATAAGCCTTTTATTTATCATGAGCCTTTTCCACCATGTATTTTATTAAAGGGATGGAGATTTGTTAGCCTCATGAGTCTATTCCAGTGTATAAACCCTGTCTATCATCAGATGGCCTTTATTGTGATAGACTTTTCCACCTTCTGAAGCTTTTGCTTTCGTTGCCTCTTGTGGCTTCCAGAGTCCTGCCATCATCTGAGCCCCCCTTTCTTCATGAAGATTTCCATCTCCTGTAGCTTCTGTTACAGCCCGAATTTTCAAATTCTGGGCATATTTTTTTTTTCTCTACAAAAGCTATTCCCTCATTAAAAGCATTTTTTTTCTATTTGAACATTTCCATCTTCTTTAGCCTTTGTTACTGTATCATAAGCCTTTAAATTTTCTGAAATATTTGTTTTTTCATGAGGCGTTCCTTCTGATAAGGTCTTTTTCTCATCGATGCTTTCCATTTTCTAAATCTTTTTGTCTTACGAATTTCCAACTTCTGTGGCCATTTTTTTAAAGGCTGCTCATGAATGGTAAAGACAAGGGACAGAAACATTGCTCTATCAAGCGGACGAATCCCCTAGAGACTGACCATATATATACATATGATCAGCGACCAAACCCCTCTCCACCTAAGTTAGGACCATGGAGCTCTAGGCAATGGCTGCTGATAGACTCGGCAGATAGACCTGGAGGTTCCCCTAAACCCCCCTCCCCTTCTTAAGCTCAAAAGGATGGTGAGATGTTGTTACTCCGTAAAAAAAAAAAAAAAAAAAAAAAAAATCATTGAGGACTTTTTTCTTACTAAATTTATCTATTATCTGAGGATATTTTTCTTCATAACCTTATCCACATTCCAATTTCCGGTACCTCTGTTATATCCAAGTAAAAGACCTTTTATCCACAAGGTCTTTCCGACTTCTAAGGCTTTCGCCTCCTCTCAAGTCTTTCCATCTTTTGAGGCATTTTTTTAGTTCATTAAACTATCTTATGAGGCTTTTTATACTTTCATTTTCTGAGCCGTTTATTTTATTAGCCTTTTTTTTTATTTCCTTAGGCCTTTTTCACGTCCTAACATTTCTCCATATTCCAATAGGAAACAGGTTTAATACCTTTGTTATTTTTAAGCCCGTTGGAACAACCCAAATGATGATAATACACCCGCGTTATCTTTGTAAATTATTCTAGTTAGTATACTGTGTACACATGCGCAGTACAGAATGTCCAATAAGATTCCAAGACTTAATTAATGGCATGGTTTTTATTATTCATTTTTTTCGTTTGTCGGAGATGATTTCTTCTTAGTCCTTCTCAACATAGCAGACTGCTGGCTAACTCATTTTACCATTTGATCAAAATACTTTACACGGTGAAAACAGTAACTCTGGATAATGCGTACCAATAAAAATAACCTCCAACAATGAGGCAAGTTTTAATTAATGATGTTGTTTGATGCGTATTTGGAATCGTTCGCGTGTCGCTGATATGCCAGTGATTTGCGTTCATGCTAGATTTAATTCCTATGGAAATGCTTGGCTGGTTTCTCCTCTTTCTGCTTTCCTTCCTCCTTCGTCTCCTCCTCCTCCTCCTCCTCCTCCTCATTTGTAAGGTATCTGAACGACCCAGCTATCGTAAGCCCGCCTGCCCAGATTTGTATGCATATAAACCTGACAAAGGCCTTTCAATGCACTTATCTGAGAACTAATTAGATTTAATGAGAAACTTTACTGTCCCGGACAAACTTGACGTGTCCAAACTTCTTCCCCGCATTGTCTGTTTCCACTCAAGATTGTTTTGCATTACGTCATTATTACGTGTTTTTATTATATTATATTATTATCATTATTATTATTATTATTACTATTATTATTATTATTATTATTATTATTATTATCATTATTGTTATTATTATTTCATTATTATTATCATTATTATTATTATTATTATCAATATTATTATCAATATTATTATTATTATTATTACTATTGTTATTAGAAAATGATTACGTGCGAATCATACTAGTGTTGAATGACACCAGTAGTGTATAAAAGTGTAATGACTATTATCTGTAGCTTTCATTCCTGTAAATCTAGAGAGATGAATGTGATTGGCTCATCTTGATGACGTTATACCTTTCTACTTGATTACCCTTAATGTGAAAATACTGATTTACTGGACAATGAAATTTAAAGTGGGTGCGTGGGGTGTAATAGACCATCGAAGGATATTGACCTTTCAGGATTTCTGTAAATATCACCCAAGCTTATGTCCGTGTGATGACATGGGCATTAAGGCCGGGAGCACACTAGCGACTCTGCGGCGCCACAAAGCCACAGCATCGTGTGGCGGGGATGTGGTCTCCCATAGGTTTCCATTGTTTTCAAGTTTTGCCGCGCAAACTAGCGACTGTGGCAAGCGACTGTGGCTCTCTGTCGCTCATCCCCGCCACAGGCGTGGCGTGGCTTTGAAAACAATGCAAACCTATGGGAGACCACATCCTCGCCACACGATACTGTGGCTTCGTGGCGCCACAGAGTCGCTAGTGTGCTCCCGGCCTAAAGGAAATTCTTTTAGGTTAATAGGAGAGAAATATCAAGTCGAAATGTTGTTTGAAAGGTGTGGGGGAATGAATCGTGAATGCTCGTAGCTGATTCTTGATAACCTTAATTATGAAAATTAATATAGATAATAGTGTGAAGCTAAGCTTACGAGCCTAGTATAGGCTGCATTAGGAAATCTGTACCAACAAAACTCAATGTAATTACTTTCATTAAGAGACTTCTTTTTTTTTTTAGTAGATCTCCATCGCATTATTGTTATTGTTATTATTATTATTGCTTGCTAAGCTGCAACCCTAGTTGAAAAAGCAGGATGCTATAAGCCCAAGGGCTCCAACAGGGAAAATAGCCCAGTGAGGAAAGGAAATAAGGGAAAACTTAAAAAGAAGTTCAGGAACAATAACATTGAAATAAATCTTTCATATGTAAACTATAAAAACTTGAAAATAACAAGAGGATGAAAACTTCAAAATAACAAGACATACCAACATTTTAAAGGAAAAAGGCATAAAACAAAAAATAGTCACAGTATGTCGTCACTGTGTTGTATTTTTGCTCTCATATCTGTTATTCTGTTACGCTCAATTTAATTCACGTTATTCTTTGTACTACCTAAGTGGATTGCAAGGAGATGCTGTACCTGGTTCGTCAGTGTCTCGGGTAAAACGTTTCTGTAATGTATTTAAGGTATCGGCCATTTACTGTTCATATATAATTTATAAGGTTAGGGACTTGAGTGCTTCCATCTTAGGAGGGAAGTATTTCCAAATCCTTCCTTCTTCTCCAAAAATAGGAAGATTTTTTAACATATTCTTCAAAAGTAAAAATATTCTTTAAAGGAGTCTTTTAGATATTTTTTAAAGGGAGGTTTAATATATCCTGGAAAGGAAGACTTAGTAAATTCTTTAAAGGAAGGTTTTATATAAATGTTAAAAGGAAGGCTTAAAAAATTCATGAAAAGGAAGGTTTAACATGTTCTTCAAAAGGAGGTTTAGCATTTTCTTTAAAGAAAGGTTTAATATGTTCTTCAAAGGGGGTTTAACATTTTTTAAAAGGAAGGTTTAACATGTTCTTCAAAGGGGGTTTAACATCTTTAATTGAAGGTTTAACTTTTTCTTTAAAGGACCGTTTAACATTTTCTTTAAAGGAAGGTTTAATATGGTCATCAAAGGGAGGTTTAACATTTTTTTAAAAGAAGATTTAACATGTTATTCAAAGGAGGCTTAACATTTTCTTTGAAGGAAGGTTTAACTTTTTCTTTAAAGGAAGGTTTAACATTTTCCTTAAAGGAAGGTTTAACATAGTATCAAAGGGAGGTTTAACATTTTCTTTAAAGGAAGATTTAACATGTGCTTCAAAGGAGGTTTAACATTTTCTTTAAATGAAGGTTCAAAGTATTTTCAAGCGATTTCATGGATGCGTTATTAAAAAATGTTCTCCCTTTGTCTTTCCTATATCTGAGTGCCGTTGTCTTTACGCCTTTATTGAACAAGCTCTAATTTTCATCATTTTCCCTTACTGGTCTAATTCAGCCTTAAACATCGTTGATGACTATGTTAGCTATAGCGCCTGTTATGCAATTAGTTATCGAGCCTCTGCATTAACTATAAAGTTATTATATTTGAGAGACAAATTGAACTTAATGCAAAGGAATCAAGAAATTTTTATTTGTCATTTGGCGATATTCGACCAGTATATGAAATCAAACTAGAAATAATCATCTATTCCTTTACCCAAATATGACAATATTACTTTGGCTAATATTACAGCTGAGTTTTCTTGCTATAAGATCCAAGTACACAAGGGAACAAAATGCAGTCTGTTCTTAAACCGTTTCTCCACCCCTTCCCCCGACGAGTGTCGCTTCTGAACTTGTGAAGAGGAATGAAAGAAAAGTTAAGGGGCGGGGAGAACAAGTCTAAAACTTTAAAAAAGGACAAGTTATTGAAATTCAGGAAGTGCAGACCTTTTGTTGTGGTAGGGTCACACGATTTTCACGACCTCTGCCTGCCTGTTCGAGAGCTTTCTGTGCTTAGGGAGTAACAGATGTTGGTAAATGTACAGTAGATTGTTGAAATTTCGATGCAATCAAATGTTAAACGTGATACAAAGTTGCAGGTGAAATTATATACCAAAGATGTCAGAATATTTGTTATTATTATTATTATTATTATTATTATTATTATTATTATTATTATTATTATTATTACATTTTCCATTTTCTTTCACTAATCAGTTATGTTAAGGGGCAAATGCCATTAAGTTCGAGGTCTTTAAAATCACCAAACATGGAACATTCACTTTCTAGAAATAGTGAAAAATTTAAATATTCCACTATTAGTTGTCACAGCAGACGTGCCTATGAATAGGCTCATGAAGCGCATGCGCACATCCAGCTGAGAATTTCCAGGTTTAGCCATCCATTTGGATTCCATTGTGACCTTTTTTGATAACTGATGACCTCACATGGAAAAGCATCATCATTAGTGAGCGCTCAGACTTGGGAAAAAATGGAAAAAAAAAAAATTCAAAGAAAGAATCAGAATCTTATTTCGAAATCATTCATTCAATTTAGGGATGAAAAGGAAGGATAAAAGAAAAAAAAAAAAACGAAAATAGAAGAATAACTTGCCAAATTACTGGGGCGATTCGAAAACCCCTTTTGGTGAAAAGGAAAGAAAATAAGACAAAAGCCATATTCCCCTTTTGATGAGAATATCAAAAGGATCTTTTAGCAGGCTTTCTCTCTCTCTCTCTCTCCTCTCTCTCTCTCTCTCTCTCTCTCTCTCTCTCTCTCTCTCTCTCTCTCTCTCTTATACAAAGCTAAAGCTTGGCTGAAATTTTTGTTCTTTTTCCCCAAGTTTACATGATAAATGTGAATAGTCTTTTAGCGGGCGTCAGGAAAAAGGAAGGAAGAGGGAAGAAAGACGAGGAAACGCTCTCTCTCTCTCTCTCTCTCTCTCTCTCTCTCTCTCTCTCTCTCTCTCTCTCTCTCTCTCTCTCTCTCTCTCTCTCTCTCTCTCTCAAACACTATTGTGTGGGTGTGTATGATATTTTCTGAATATATGTACTCATATAGTTTCACTTAATTAAATTTAAATTTGTAATATATGATACATATAAATGTTGTATTATGTTTTTCTAGATGTGTTTTAATGACAAAAACCAATTAGCTGATGAAACAACTTTATCTCACAGCTGATGTTCTTCTCCTGTAATATGATGATGTATGGCAATGTAAGTGCAAGGAAGGAATACTGGGCCATCGATTTATTATATTGATAGTAGTATTTATGGGCAGGCACAAAAATTTATGCAAACATCAATGGCTGTGTATTTAGAAATATTTAAAGCAGAAAGCATCCATGATTGCGTGATTAGAAATATGGGATTCGTTTATAGGCTAGAAAATAATAACTTTTTTAATGTTAACGTCAAAGCTGTGAGGTGGCAGTATCTCGAGCGTTTAATAAGGCGACTGAAGAAGGTACATTTTAATGGTATGTGAAGGGAAGTGGAGTAAAATGGCTTTCCTTTACATATACCTGGATTGTGCTGATAGGGGCCATGGATTTCATAACATTGATAAAGGAGTTCATTTCGGTTGTGAGCAGCAAGTATTCTATATTAGAGAAAGGTCATGAATAATATGGAATTTAATCAGAAAAAGTACATATAGTCATTATTTCCATTTTTTACCACGTGAAAATTGTCAAATAGCCTAAAAAGTGCCTGATAACGATAGCGTTTCGTTATTTGTTTATGATTTGAAAATGCCAATATATTTCATTATTCAGAATCCGTTTTAGTAAAGAGATGATTGACTGAAATTCTAAGTCACTTAGAAGCAGCCATTCTTTTCAAAGTTCAAAGTTGCTTACAGCACTTTTGCAACTTCATGTAGCTCACTCCAAGAAATTGAGATGAGTTTACTAAGCCAACTTTTTTGTTTTAGGCTGGAGAAAATGAGATTATATTCCGCCGCAAGTGATATGTTTGTGGTGAGGGGAGGGGGGGGGGACTTGATATGTAATCCGTCAATCAATTATAGATTAGTTCACTTAAGTACTTGTTAATTACATTTTAAAAAGTAAATTAATATTAAAATAGGCGGAGCCTATAATTACTGGCTCCTTTGAGAAACTATCCAATCTAAACAATTCTCTCTCTCTCTCTCTCTCTCTCTCTCTCTCTCTCTCTCTCTCTCTCTCTCTTGCCGACTAGAGGCTAAAATAAATGCGTAAATGCATGGCTGTTGATCAGCAAATGTCAATTCATCACAAAGAAAGAACTGTTTTTTTCATTCATTCAGTTTCCCGATCGTGTATATCAGCCCGCTACATTGATTTTGAAAATTAATCAGCACGATCCCTTGGCATTCCATTTTAACGTGAAACCTTACACAAACAAATTTTTCTTCTCCGAACTTGAAGTAATGATAAAGCTGATAGTTGATTTGATGATTAATAATTATGAAAATATTAATAAAAAAGGAAAACTATAACTAATGATTGCTCAGTAACCTAAAAACAAGTCTTTTTCAGAGTAGCATAATGTGAAAGAGTTCTAATATTGCGCAAATTCTCTCTCTCTCTCTCTCTCTCATCCTCTCTCTCTCTCTCTCAGTAGCATGATGTGAAAGAGTTTTAATATTGCGCAAATTCTCCCCCCCCTCTCTCTCTCTCTCTCTCTCTCTCTCTCTCTCAGAGTAGCATGATGTGAAAGAGTTTTAATATTGCGCAAATTCTCTCTCTCCTCTCTCTCTCTCTCTCTCTCTCTCTCTGTACCTTTAGTTGTTTCTATGTTTTAGATTCCCGAGCAATTTCTCTT
>NC_090757.1:26277732-26280232 GCF_036898095.1 Palaemon carinicauda
ATTCAACTCCCCCCAAACCCCCATCCTTAGCTCAAAAGGATGGTGAGGTTGCAGACACTATTAGAAACTATCGATCTTGATCGAGTCTTGAACCTTGGTCCAGCATATCGCTAGGCAGGAACATTCCAATAGACCGGAATACTGAGTTAACCGAGATTTTATGAGCTCGTTAGATGTAATAAATCGCGAAGTGATGCATTATATTAAATTTTCTTGCTTTCGACGAGTTCCCTGGTGAAGCGAATGATTTTATATTACACCTTGATATAGATAACGATAATTGGGTCTCTAATTCCTCATGAAATTATTTATTGCTTACATATGTATGATGGATGTCGGTTGGAACATAAACTACTTTTTAATTAGGCTACACATGTTTGTCTGTCAATTTGATTGGCGACTGAACTAATTGATCATGCGAAGATAAGAATAGTAAGAGAGGATACCTGTTCTTTTAAGCGTGGGATATGTAAATATGTTTTTTCTCTTTATACAGTAGTTGTGAAATTGTTATTACTTACACCGCACACGGTTTGTACACATAAACGCAGAGAGATAAAGTGAGAAAGATAATCATTTGGTTCCTTTTTATATTATATATGTTTGTTGATGCACTCGCGAGTTCGCATATGGTATATATATATATATATATATGTATATGTATACATATATTGATATATATATATATATATATATACATATATATATATATATATATATAGATAGATAGATAGATAGATGTAGATAGATAGATACGTATGTGTATGTATTTATATTTTTCTATATGTATATATATATATATATATATATACATTTGTGTTTTATTTATTTGTTTGTATACATGTCCATTCGTATTGCATCATTATTTAAAGAAGATATAAACCATCTACTTGTGCTTGATGTGAATGATCTAAATATATAGTAATGATTTTGCTTGGCATACGAACTAGACAGCTAATATTGGCCATATGATTTACATAATTCCCTTCTAAGTAAGTTTGATTTGCAACATTTTATTGATATTAGCACAAGCTGTTCATTATTTTGATATTAAGATTTCCTTTTTACCGTAGTCTGATTATCACGTAACTACTTTATGACGAAAAATTAATCACGTCTTTTTTTTTTTTTTTTTTTTTTTCTTTTTTTTTTTTTAATGTAAACACGATGCTCATTAAACATTCATGTCATGTGTAATTCCTTAATTATATGGTTAATCACCTTCAACGCTTCACATACTTCAGAAACCTCTATCGAGGCACGAATGCGATGGACTTCATTATTTCACGCGTCACCACTTCCATTAAAAAATCTTTGATATTTCACGTGCAACAACTTCCATTTAAAAGATCTTTTATCAAATATGATATTCTTGTTGAGACAGCCTATTCCTAACTCCTATTCTCCCAACAGGTCCAAACCGCATCATTAAATTCATTCATCTCTCTACCTTCTCGAATCCATTTACGACATTACCTTCTTACCTCTTCACGTTATTTCAAGTCTATTTTTTTTTATCTTGTATATTTTAAATATGTTTTATCAATTTTCATCTTGAGTTAATTCCAGTTCAACTACCATTAGGCTAGGAAGGTAACATATATGCCCACTTAGTTCACTCCCCATAACAGTCAACACTTATGGTGCTATCCCCATTTTTTTTTAGCTAATTCCCCCAATAATCATGTAAATTAAACAGTGACATATCCTTCTCTCCTCATCAGTTCCCTTCGAAGATTATTCTAGGCCTTGTATAATCCTATAAGAATATCAATGCAGGAACAGAAATCTTGCTCGGGTTGAGTATTTAAACCCTCGTCACTGAGACTAGAGTATTATCCAACTAAATCTATTAAGAAAATACCTAAATGTTATATATCACACTTTTTAATACTTTGTGTGTGGAATCC
Organism: Palaemon carinicauda; assembly: GCF_036898095.1. Lineage (NCBI taxonomy): Eukaryota > Metazoa > Arthropoda > Malacostraca > Decapoda > Palaemonidae > Palaemon > Palaemon carinicauda. The sequence continues at coordinate 26,279,643 of NC_090757.1, forward strand.
TTCAACATGTCAGGAACAAGAAGATTATCCTGTCTAAATCTTCCTTTGGAAGCTTAAGGCCCCCATACACTATCGAGCATCGAATCGCGCTTCGTGCAACGCGTCGAGTGTTCATAGTGTATGGGGGCTTTCGCATCGTGCAACGAGCCACTCGCAGCTGGCTCGACGCTATCAAGACATTCCTGATATTTTGTGGGCGGAGCTTCGAGCCAGGTGATAATTTGTTGGGTACACGAGGAAGGCTCCATTATTTTTGTATGTTGAGTGAAATTGAAGATGGATAGCGCCAATTCAAGAGAAGTGTTAAGTGACTTTATAGACCTATACCAGTCTTTCCCGTGTTTGTGGAAAATTAAATCGGCAGATTACTATAACAAACACGCAAAACAAATTGCTCAAGACAAATTAGTAGAAAAACTGAAAGAATGTGACCCTAATGCTGATCGTGAATCATGTTTACGTAAAATAATTCTCTACGTGCATCATTTAGAAAAGAATTTAAAAAGGTTCAGGCCTCATACAAATCTGGATAGTTGAACCAATCTTGGGGCTCTTTCAATCTAAGTTCTTCTAGCAAATTGGTATGTGAG
>NC_090757.1:26282732-26301246 GCF_036898095.1 Palaemon carinicauda
ATCCGCAATGTGGTTGTTGCTGCATATATATATATATATATATATATGACATAGGGGGATAGGAATCCAATGAAAGGTGTGAAAGTCATACTGCAAAGGAATGGTTAGTATGAAAGACAATATTTTTTTCTAATAACGCGTTGTCATTTATACACTGAAATGAAATTAAAATAATTTTTTTTCTCATAAATGAGTATTGCAGGGTAGAATATTTCCCTCTTCTGCTATTTCCTTCGCTCTTTCGACTGGCTTGTGCGTCTTAATTGTTATCGATTATCGTTTCTAGACAAGGAAACACAGAGGGTGTTTGGGGGAAAAAAAAAAAAAAAAAAAAACATTGGAACAAGCTTTGCGGTTGGCTGCCGAAATGTTTTTTCATCTCTCTCTCTCTCTCTCTCTCTCTCTCTCTCTCTCTCTGTGGCTTACGTGTCATTATGCTTTCTAGTGGAGTTGTATTAATACCATTTATATTTCAAGTCAAAATTTGTATTGAATGTTATTTTCTGTTCTTGGATCCATCTCTCTGGTTACGGTTTACTTTTCCTTTGCCTTATTCTTTACAGATTCTTTTCTGTCCTCATGCACCTGACAACACTGAGATTGCCAAACAATTCTTCTTCGCTCAAGGGGTTAACTACTGCACTGTAATTGTTCAGTTAATGGATATAACAGAACAACTGAGTGTTAATTTTGCAAATGCCGCTATTGATAAGACTTTTACAGGTACTACTAATTATGAATTATAATATTGATATCATTGTTCAACAAAACTGGCTTGCGAGTTACCATGTTTTTTTTAGGTCGTCGTCTGCATTTCAGTATTATTAGTAATTGGTATTGCTAGAATAGACCCGACTTACTCGACATAGAGGAAAGGGGAATTGAGTCTAAATATATCAGATCTTTATTTGTTATTCAAGTAATCGAATGCTGTACTATACAATCGTCAAATAATGATTACTCCAGAGATTTATGTTAATATGCATTGTGATCTTCATTCGAGGAAAAACGCTTTTTCAATTATTGCATATGCTAAAGCAGCATGGGGTGATTACGTTTTTATACATCATTGTATACAATACATGATTGTATTAACGTAATTATTTAAAAAAAAAATTTCAATGCAGAATATTCATAAACTAAACTTTTATCTTTTTACAAATTTAAATCTCTGTGATTTAAAGGTACAACGATTGCATTTTATTCACCGAAAGCTTAAATGAAATTCTGAAAATCTAATAAAATTGCGGAATATACCTTCATCGAGAGGAACGAGAAATGTGAATATTAAAATTCTTTTCGAATCACTGGTGTTTTATTGCGGTAGAAATGATTGACAGATTCGAAAGCCAGACCGTCGCGTATTTAATCAATTTTTCCTTTTGTTTTTTTGGCCGAAAATAAAATCAGTATTGAAAAGAAAAAGACTTAGGCCCCCTTTAAAAAAATTCTTTCTTTTTTATATTTCTCCAAGACAGGTTTAGAGTGGTGAATTGCAAATTCCCCGTATACTTCTGGAACCCGAAATTGCATAGAGGGGAATTTATATTATTTTTGCAGAATTACGGTGCATGAAGATGTGGGATTTTCTGTAACTTTCATATGTTCAGACATGCGTACTTTTTATGTATGCAAGAACAAAAATAAAAGGTATATGTGTGTATATATATATATATATATATGTATGTATATATTTATATATATACATATATATATACTGTATATATATATATAATATATATATATATATATATATACTGTATATATATATATATATATATATACAGTATATATAATGATAGATTACATATATATACACTGTATATATATAGATAGATAATAGATATATATATATATATATATATAAGCAAACGTGAACCTGTTGGCAAAGCTTTCGGCAAAGCAAAGTCGGTAGGTAAGTGAATAAGGAACTTACAATTAAGCATGTCTATCAATGGACATAATAATGATAGATACGTGACACTACTGCTTTATTGAAAATGTGGCCTTATAGTCGTGGAAATACAAAATATCTGTACTTTGCTGATGTCACATTGCAGAGTAGCTAGATATCTTCTTTTGTTTTTTTACCAGGTCGCTGTGGCCAAACACAAACATTCCATGTTATCCATAGGTTGGCTTAGTGTGTTGTGAAACTTATGAAGCAAACTACCGTGTTAGGCAGGGTTGACAGGTTGGCTTTTTTTCAGGCCAAAAACACCTCTAATTTGACCTTTTTAAAATTGGTTGGCCTTTTTTTTCAGGCCAAAAACACCTCAAATTTGACCTTTTTAAAATTGGTTGGCCTTTTTTTCAGGCCAAAAACACCTCAAATTTGACCTTTTTAAAATTGTTTGGCCTTTTTTTCAGGCCAAAAACACCTCAAATTTGACCTTTTTAAAATTGTTTGGCCTTTAATAATATCATGAAAAAAGATGGGCCTCAAATACTATATTGTTGGCCTTTATCTACTAATAGGTTGGCCTTTTAAATCTGTGGTTGACTAGAAGTTGGCCTTTTCTCATTTAAAATACCTGGCAACCCTGACGGAAGAGTAAATTTTAAGTCACATGAGCTACAATTACATGGGCGGACATCACAGCCTGCAAATACCGTAAATAAAATGTCAGAAGTTATATTGGTATGAATAACTTAGCGGACATCTTCGTTCTTAAGCGCTACTTGATCAGGATTTGTGGATAGAAGTACCCAGCTGATAAGGCAGCCTGGTAGATAACGTCTCTGACTCGCAATTGGTGGGTTAGAAGTTTAAGTCAGGCTTATAGCTTGAAAAAGCTTTCACTACCGTTCGCTAAAGTCAATTCTTTTTAGTGAGGCAGATTTGCACCGACTCGCAGGGGTGCCCTTTTAGCTCGGAAAAGTTTCCTTATCGCTGATTGGTTGGACAAGATCATTCTAGCTAATCAGATATCAGGAAACTTTTTCCGAGTTAAAAGGGCACCGCTGCGAGTCAGTGCAAATATGTCTCATTAAAAAAATTGAGTATAGGATGGTGCTTTCGTGGAGCCTTTTGGGCTACCTGCTGAGTCATCCGCAGGCATTCGCTGTCCCTCCCTGACCCTAACATGGGTGAAGAGGTGCCGTGGCCACTATCCATATGTATATGCGGTTGGTCTTTAAAACATTGTCCTGTTCCTTACGTAATACAGTTCATTTTAACCTTCAGGATAAAACAGCAAAACAATGAACTCCATAAAATGAGATCATCAAAGATGTGAACAAATTCATTTTTTTTATTTTTTAGTAACCTTTAAAAGCAAAGCGAAACCAGGAAAATATTAAAAGTTCTATGATTCCCAAATTGTGATGCTAATAAATATATTTATTACTAATTGGATAAAAACCTCAATTTTATTTGCAGAATTAATACGAGAGAGCTTTTCACTTCATGAATCTAAATATGCTTTATCTAATATAGAACTCAATGCAGTTCGTATTCTGATGGCTATCAACATTTCATTTAACAAAATAATGTTATGTCCCATTTCGTAATAGCTTGTCAGTTAATTATGGATATTACCTCGCCATTAGCAGTTCTCTGTCTCTCTCTCTCTCTCTCTCTCTCTCTCTCTCTCTCTCTCGGTTACTATTGTAGTTCATTCCTTTTTAGCCTTTCCCTCATTAAATAATATCGTCAAACCACATTCTCTCTCTCTCTCTCTCTCTCTCTCTCTCTCTCTCTCTCTCTCTCTCTACGGTTACTATTGTAGTTAATTCCTTTTTAGCCTTTCCCTCATCAAATATTGTCAAACCACATTCTCTCTCTCTCTCTCTCTCTCTCTCTCTCTCTCTCTCTCTCTCTCTCTCTCGATATTACTTGAGAGTTGTGTAGATCATATTAATCATATATTATATAAACAGAATTCGTACCCGCATGAATGATAAACATGTTCATTTCTAAACGTAATTTTTTATTTGTCAGTAGCGCAATCAAATCATCTTCTGCCGTACTGTATAAACAGATAGGTTTCAGAACTTGTGTGTTTCATTTTGTAGGAAACGTTGAATGTATATGATCGTTTGATCGTTAATAATTTCCATGTTATCATTAAATGCAGTGTCGTTTATGAAACGCAGAAACTACGGAGGATATCAGAATTCACATTAGAAAAATGCAATGTTGTTCTGTTTATGTGAAACTGACACGTGTGCCACTACCAACTCAGGTTTCCTGGGCAGTACGCTTAAAAGATATTGCCTGAAATTGCGTTGAAGCAAGTTCCTCCTCTTATTATTCATTTAAGGAATATAGTGGATCTTTATTATTTAATCTTTAGAAGAGAACTTGAGATATATTTGAAATAGAATTTTTAATGAGATCCCTCTAATTGTACTAGTCTATTGTTTAACACTGAAACCATTAGCTAATATTGCTACATCTCGCCGTTACATATTTTTTTTTTTTTTTTTTTTTTTTTTTTTAGATTTGGTTTCTATGTTTAAACATGTGATGTAATGGCAATAGAGATGTTGCGTTATTTATTGTCTCCGCTATTCCACTAGAATGGTATTTATAAATAGCAGCAGGATTATTAAAACGAAACTTCATCATTTCCAACGATCCTTCTCCTATCCATCATTTCTTCTTAACGATGTAGGTTAATTGAGGCTCAATGCTATACAGTATTTTAGAAGTTTTATTCCAACCGTGACCAAGTTGCGGAATGATCTTCCTAATCAGGCAGTTGAATCGGTGGAACTTCAAAAGTTCAAACTTGCAGTGATTGTTTTGATGTTGAACAGGCTGATATAAGTCTCTTTTTATAGTTTATTGACTAAAGATCTATTTTAATGTTGTTATTGTTCTTGAAATGTTCTATTTTACTTGTTCATTACTTCTCTTATATTTTGTTTATTTCCTTGTTTCATGTTTCCTTTCCTCACTGGGTTATTTTTCCCTGTTGGAGTCCTTGGGATTATAGCACCCTGATTTTCCAACTAGGCTGGTAGCTTAGCTTGCAATAATAGTAATAATGGCAATGTGATACATGCCTTGAATTGCCCAAATTACGAATTTGGTTTGTCCCGCATATCGGTGAGATTCTCACCAAGTGTTGGAAAAGATTATTCAAAACTGCTGTGTTTTCTAGTGAAATTCTCCTGTTTTGGTAATTGATATCTTTTTTTTTTTTTAGATTATGATAGATTAAAGTCATGAGTACATGGACTTCTTTTTTGTTGGCATTTTAGCATAAGATCATGAAGTTATCCCATGAGCATTTTTTCCTGCGAAGGAGTGGTAAAAATTGGTGTTTTATGCTCTTTTCCACGCTAGTGTCGACTTACGATGGTTTACTATTGTTATTATTATTATTATTATTATTATTATTATTATTATTATTATTATTATTATTATTATTATTATTGTTGTTGTTATTATTACTAGTTAAGCTACAACCCTTGTTGGAAAAGCATGATGCTATAAGCCCAAGGGCTCCAACAGGGAAAAACAGCCCCGTGACGAAAGGAAATAAAGAAATGAATAAACGATCTGAGAAATAATGAACAATTGAAATAAAATGTTTAAAAAAAAACAGTGGCAACATCAAAACAGATATTTCTTATATAAACTATAAATGACTTATGTTTGCCGGTTCAACATAAAAAAAAAAAATTGCTGCTAGTTGAATTTTTGAAATTCTATCTGCAAAGTAAATAATCTGAAACACAAAGAATAAGATTAAATTTAAACTTGGCTCTCTTGTTTGTGAAATGAGGGCCCTAACCAATGGCCTACTAAGGGCTCTCCGTAATATGCAAGCTCTGTCTCTGAGTATGAGGAGCGTAACCAGCCACTAATAATTTATTTAATGATGTTATGTCAGGAGAACAGTATAATGAAGTAATTATCCTAATGAGTGCCCTTATTAGCGAATGATACAGTGTCCCCATTATTCACTGGAAAAAAAAAACGAGGTTAAAAAGTGCATAATATTTTAGCTGCATTTTATCCTAGATATTTATATCTTGACTTGTTTGACATTAGTATTCAGTGCTATATGCAAGTCCCTTTATGTATTTTGCGCTCTTATTAGAACATCATCTCGTTAAAACTTACTTTCGATCGAATATTTGTTTGTTTACCGGAGATATCTTTCTGTGGATATTTTATTGACATTTTAAAAAGTGAGTCGACTTTTATCTTTACTGATGGTTCCGAATCTGGCGTTGGATTTGCAGTCTAAAGCAGTGTTTTTAATTGTAGAGATATATTTCCCTTAGTGTACTCTATATTTACTACCAAATTATATGGCATGCTGACTGCTATTGAAAAATATCGTTAAATTAAAGGAGGAGGCAATGCTATAATTTTTGTTCGTGCAAGAAATGTCTTACAAGCTTTAAAAGTTTTTAATTTCAGTAATCCTTTAGTTTTAAAGATCTTATAGTGGATCTTTATTATTGAGCTGAGAAGTACACAAGTTCAGTTTTGATGGGTCCCGGCACATCTAGAAATGAGGAGGCAGATTGAGTGTCAAAGGAAGCTTCATCTGAAAACGCTTCGAAGAATTCTTTGTAATGACTTGTGAAATTTAAAATCAGCATTGAGACACCAGAGGGAAATAAAACTAAGGAAATAACGAGTGTTATATCTCCATGGGTATATAAATTGATTTATGTATTTAAAGGTTTAAAGGCCACTCATGAATGACAAAGGCATGGGACAGTGACATTACCCCAGCTGGCAGGACCATAAATTCATATGATCAGTCCCTGAGCTAGAACCAGGGAGGACCAGGCAATGGCTGCTGATGACTTTATTTACTTTACTTTGATGGCTGCTTTTCCGGTCCCATGCAGCAGGGGAACCCCACTCTGTACAGGACCTCCAGTGTCGTTTTACCTTGTTCGTTCAGAGTATTTAACGTTTCATATCGTCACTGTTGTATGACTGTTGAGATAAGAAAGTCTTCAGTTTCCTCTTGAAAGCCTTAATGTCTTCAACCATTCGAATGTTTCGTGGGAGCTTATTATATAGTTTCGGGGCCGCATATATAAAGGCTCTGGAACCTAAAATAGACATAAATCTAGGTTCCAACAGTTTGAAGCCATCTGTAACATATAGGCTTCCCCAATCTTCCCATCCTTAGCTCACAAGGATTGTGAGGTTGCACACATTACAAGAAACTACCGAGTTTGAGAGGAACTCAATCTCCCGTCCAGCATAACGCCAGGCAGGGACGTTTCCAATTGGTCCAAAAGTAGGAGATTTCTCTTTTTTCAGCTTCGCAATGGGCACACTCATTTGACACACGAGCCTTTGATGACTGGCCCAGAACAGCAATATTAGGATGATTGTTTGATATCCCTGACAATGAGGTATTTATTAACCAAGTGTCCCACTTTTAGGTACCTAAGATATAGAGTTTTGTCTGAGGCTCGAATTTGTGATGGCACGTTCATCTTTACCAAAATTCTAGGGTGATAAAAACAGTTTATTACTTGTTAGCGTTTATGTTTAGTAATTCGTATTAAAGTGATTAATGGTCTCGATGTTGGTAGAGATATATGAAATCAGTATTTTGTTACTTCGGTCAAAGTCTAAAACTCGTATTGATAAGAAGGACTTGTTTAGAAAATTAATTTAAAAGTCTGTCATCCTTTTATATAAAAAAAAGAAACTAAATTAATCATAGTCTCTTAGTCTTGCAATAAGTCAAGAAGAATCTGAATCTGTGGTTAGCGAATCTTTACCAACATTTATTTATTTGTTTCTAAAAGCTATCTAAGGAATAACGTTAAATTAATCCTAAAGTTAGAAGGACAATGGTAACCAGCAGCCTTTGCAACTTGAGATAAGCTGGAAGTTGCGAAGGTTTGCTGGCAAAGAAAGAAATGGAAATGTCACTCACTGGGCCAACTTTTAGGTTTTCTTTCGCCCCTGTTCGCTTCGCACGTTGCTGTTGATTAAGGGGATTTAGTTAGTACTTGTTTTATCATTTAAAATCTTATTTAAGGCGGCGTTGACCATTTCATCGGTTTTTTCTAACTCTGTCGTTGTCTGGACATGTTTAAAGGTTTAAACGTCGGTCATGAATGGGAGAGGCAAGGGATAGTGACATTGCCCTAGGACAATGCACTAGAGACTGACCATATATACATATGATCAGCGCTCAAGCCCCCTCTCTATTCAAGCTTGGACCAAGGAAGGCCAGGCGATGGCTGCTGATGACTCATCAGATAGACTTATAAGCTTCCCCCCCCCCCAATCCTTAGCTCACAAGGCTGGTGAAGTTGCAGCGACCAAAGAAACTAACGAGTTTGAGTGGGATTCGAAACCCAGTCTGGCGTTCACTAGTCAGGCTCGTTACCACATCGGCCACCACAACCCAATAGCTTTATACATTTTATTTACCTTTATTTATAGTTTTATCTACACTATGTTTAATTTTGCACCCGGCATTTATTCTGAGCAATCTTACTTGAAAAGAGGAATTCCTCATACGCTTGATAATAATAATAATAATAATAATAATAATAATAATAATAATTGCTGTCTTCCTTCTTTGGTATTATTTTGTGTAGCAATTGACGATAATTAAGATGTTTTTGATAAACAAAGTTACTCAAAGATTCCCTTCATCATAGAAATAAATCTAATAAAAAAACAGTTTAGCCTTATATTTTTTTTTCTTTTTGTAAATGCTAATATTCTCGACATTTTGTGATCAAAGAAGTCTTAATTGCCATTAAACGTTTGATCCGTAAAGAAAATTAATGAAGCCAAGATTATGTTTTTTTACTGTTAATTAACTCATTAAATATGAAAATATGAAAAAAAAAAGTTATACATTATTCAAGCTATGAAATCAAAAGTCGTGAATTATCACAGGTTCAATTCAAATACCTTTCACTTGTATGTGACATTAAACTAAAATTCAACTCATCATATGGCTATTTTTTTTACACATTGTCACCAACAAAGGCGTGTCTCATTCCCATATCCCTATAATGTTTTTGCGACCGGTGGAGAGTTGTTTGTAGCATAAAATATATTCATAACCCTGATGTTTTTCAAACTCGTCCTTTCATATTGGAAATTGGGATGGGAAAAAAAAGTGGTGATATTAATAAGGGGAATGTGTGATTAATGAAAGAGGACAGTGTAGCATAAACGTTACCCTTCCATACTCCCATTCCTTCCACCTATTTTATCTATCCTCTTGCCGTTCTCAGCCTTATTGCCACCCGTTGAGATATTACCGCTAGAGAGTTATGGGGGTCCTTTTATTGGCCAGACAGTACTACATTGGATCCTTCTCTCTGGTCACGGTTCACTTTCCCCTTTGCCTATACATACACCGAATAGTCTGGCCTATTCCGTACAGATTCTCCTCTGTCCCCATGCACCTAACAACACTGTGATTACCAAACAATTCTTCTCCACCAAAGGGGTTAACTACTGCACTGTAATTGTTCAGTGGCTACTTCCCTCTTGGTAAGGGTAGAAGATAGACTAGCTATGTTAAGCAGCTCTTCTAGGAGAATCACACTCAAAAATAAAACCATTGTTGTCTAGTCTTGGGTAGTACCATAACCTCTGCACCATGGTCTTCCACTGTTTTAAGTGAGAGTTCACTTTCTTAGGGGTACACTTGGGCACAGTAATCTATCTGATTCCTCTTCCTCTTGTTTTGTTAAAGTTTTTTTATAGTTTATATAGGAAATATTTATTTTAATGTAGTTACTGTTTTTAATATATTCTATTTTTCCTTTTGTACTTTCTTCACTGGTCTATTTTCCTTGTTGGGGCCCCTGGGCTTAAAGCATCTTGCTTTTCCAACTAGGGTTATAGCTCAGCAAGTAATAATAATAATAATAATAATAATAATAATAATAATAATAATAATAATAATATGTGTTTGCCTCATCTGTCCACAGAACTGGACTTCGAATACTAGGCGAGGAAGGAGCATAAAAGCCTTGCTCTATGTTCTTTTGAAATGATAGTATTTCTCATGATCTAAATAAACAAAGAGAGATCAGTTCTACATTATAATAATATCCCTTATGATTAAAAACTAAAGTGTTTCACTGTTACTAATGCTAAGGTCACACCGAAACTGGTAATACTACGGATTATCAGGATTGACAAGGATTACCCCGGAAGAAAAGTCAGTCGACGATAAAATTGTACTGAGAGAGAGAGAGAGAGAGAGAGAGAGAGAGAGAGAGAGAGAGAGAGAGAGAGAGAGAGAGAGAGAGTATTTTTCTTGTAAAAGGGTTATTCATGCACTTGTAGTCTGACAAGCTTAAGATTGATATATATATATATATATATATATATAGATAGATAGATAGATAGATAGATAGATATAGATATAGATATGGATACGTGTGTATATATATATATATATATATATATATCTATATATATACATACATACATATACCAAAGGCACTTCCCCCAATTTTGGGGGGTAGCCGACATCAACAAGAAACAACACAAAAAGGGGACCTCTACTCTCTATGTTCCTTCAGCCTAATCAGGGACTCAACCGAGTTCAGCTGGTACTGCTAGGGTGCCACAGCCCAACCTCCCACATTTCCACCACAGATGAAGCTTCATACTGCTGAGTCCCCTACTGCTGCTACCTCCGCGGTCATCTAAGGCACCGGAGGAAGCAGCAGGGCCTACCGGAACTGCGTCACAATCGCTCGCCATTCATTCCTATTTCTAGCACGCTCTCTTGCCTCTCTCACATCTATCCTCCTATCACCCAGAGCTTTCTTCATACCATCCATCCACCCAAACCTTGGCCTTCCTCTTGTACTTCTCCCATCAACTCTTGCATTCATCACCTTCTTTAGCAGACAGCCATTTTCCATTCTCTCAACATGGCCAAACCACCTCAACACATTCATATCCACTCTAGCCGCTAACTCATTTCTTACACCCGTTCTCACCCTCACCACTTCGTTCCTAACCCTATCTACTCGAGATACACCAGCCAAACTCCTCAGACACTTCATCTCAAACACATTCAATTTCTGTCTCTCCATCACTTTCATTCCCCACAACTCCGATCCATACATCACAGTTGGTACAATCACTTTCTCATATAGAACTCTCTTTACATTCATGCCCAACCCTCTATTTTTTACTACTCCCTTAACTGCCCCCAACACTTTGCAACCTGCATTCACTCTCTGACGTACATCTGCTTCCACTCCACCATTTGCTGCAACAACAGACCCCAAGTACTTAAACTGATCCACCTCCTCAAGTAACTCTCCATTCAACATGACATTCAACCTTGCACCACCTTCCCTTCTCGTACATCTCATAACCTTACTCTTACCCACATTAACTCTCAACTTCCTTCTCTCACACACCCTTCCAAATTCTGTCACTAGTCGGTCAAGCTTCTCTTCTGTGTCTGCTACCAGTACAGTATCATCCGCAAACAACAACTGATTTACCTCCCATTCATGGTCATTCTCGCCTACCAGTTTTAATCCTCGTCCAAGCACTCGAGCATTCACCTCTCTCACCACTCCATCAACATACAAGTTAAACAACCACGGCGACATCACACATCCCTGTCTCAGCCCCACTCTGACCGGAAACCAATCGCTCACTTCATTTCCTATTCTAACACATGCTTTACTACCTTTGTAGAAACTTTTCACTGCTTGCAACAACCTTCCACCAACTCCATATAACCTCATCACATTCCACATTGCTTCCCTATCAACTCTATCATATGCTTTCTCCTGATCCATAAACGCAACATACACCTCCTTACCTTTTGCTAAATATTTCTCGCATATCTGCCTAACTGTAAAAATCTGTTTCATACAACCCCTACCTCTTCTAAAACCACCCTGTACTTCCAAGATTGCATTCTCTGTTTATCCTTAATCCTATTAATCAGTACTCTACCATACACTTTTCCAACTACACTCAACAAACTAATACCTCTTGAATTACAACACTCATGCACATCTCCCTTACCCTTATATAGTGGTACAATACATGCACAGACCCAATCTACTGGTACCATTGACAACACAAAACACACATTAAACAGTCTCACCAACCATTCAAGTACAGTCACACCCCCTTCCTTCAACATCTCAGCTTTCACACCATCCATACCAGATGCTTTTCCTACTCTCGTTTCATCTAGTGCTCTCCTCACTTCCTCTATTGTAATCTCTCTCTCATTCTCATCTCCCATCACTGGCACCTCAACACCTGGAACAGCAATTATATCTGCCTCCCTATCATCCTCAACATTCAGCAAACTTTCAAAATATTCCGCCCACCTTTTCCTTGCCTCCTCTCCTTTTAGCAACCTTCCATTTCCATCTTTCACTGTCTCTTCAATTCTTGCGTCGGCCTTCCTTACTCTCTTCACTTCTTTCCAAAACTTCTTCTTATTCTCTTCATATGACTGACCCAGTCCCTGACCCCACCTCAGGTCAGGTGCCCTCTTTGCCTCACGTACCTTGCGCTTTACTTCCACCTTTTTCTCTCTATATTTTTCATACTTCTCTGTACTATTACTCTGCAGCCATTCTTCAAAAGCCCTCTTTTTCTCTTCCACTTTTACCTTCACTCCACCATTCACTGCCCTTCCTCATGCTGCCTCCAACAACCTTCTTGCCACATACATCACTTGCAATCCCAACAAAATTTTCTTTTGCTAACTTCCACTCCTCCTCTAAATTACCAGTTTCTCTTACTCTCACCTCGTCATATGCCATTTTCAACCTTTCCTGATATTTACTTTTTACCCCCGGTTTTATTAGCTCTTCAACCCTCACTACCTCCCTTTTACATCCACCTACTCTATTCCCCCACTCTTTTGCTACAACTAATTTTCCTTCCACCAAAAAATGATCAAACATACCGTTAGTCATACCCCTAAACACATGCACGTCTTTCAATCTTCCAAACATTCTGTTAGTTACCAACACATAATCCATTAATGCCCTTTCTACTACTCTTCCATTTGCCACTCTTACCCATGTATACTTATTTTTATCTTTCTTTTTAAAAAAGCTAGCACTTATTACCATCTCTTGTTCAACACACATATCTACCAGTCTCTCACCACTCTCATTTTCACCTGGTACGCCATACTTCCCAATGACACCTTCTATCTCTCCAGCGCCCACTCTAGCATTTAAGTCACCCATAACAACTACATAATTCCTTCTACCCAGTCCTTCTACACACCTAGTTAATTCATTCCAGAACTCATTCCGCTCTTCTTCACTTTTCTCACTACCTGGCCCATACGCACTGACAAACGCCCAACATTCCCTACCCAACCTAACCCTTACCCACATTAACCTACATGATATCTCATTCCATTCCACTACTTTACCTGTCATCCATTCACTCAGCAATAAAGCCACACCCTCTCTCGCTCTTCCCCTTTCAATCCCAGACACTCTACCACAGACATTTCACCAAACATCACTTCACCCTTTCCATTCATCTTTGTCTCACACAAGGCCAATACATCCATCCTTCTACTTCTAAACATACTTCCAATCTCACATCTTTTACTCTCTATCGTACTACATCCACGCACATTCAAACACCCCAAAACTAGAGTGCGGGGAGCAGCCACTCTCCCCCCAGCTCCATCTCTTTGTTGCTGTCTCACAGGATTTTTTATACAGGAGAGGGGGTTCCCAGCCCCCTCATCCCGTCCCTTTTAGTCGCCTCTTACGACACGCAGGGATAACGTTGGCGCTATTCTAATTGTTTTATTCCCCCGCGGACACATTTACTATTTGCCCGTGAATCACTTAAATTCCTTGGACTGTCCAGAAATATTACGGCAAATACAAAGCAGTGCTAGGGACAACCCAAGACCATTTAGTCATTGCTCATCCAGGACCACCCAGGACCGTCCAAGACAAGGGTTCTTTCCAGGATGTTTTTGACATCCAAAAACATCTTGTGTGACATCACGGACCTTCCCGGACTGCCAAGGGCTGTCAAGGACTATCAAGAAGCCCTTACGGATTTTACCCAAGCGTGCCCCATATCAGGTCCTAGACGGTCCAAAACAATCTGGTAGGTCAGTGTAACCCTAGCATTAATAGAAGACAAGGAATCAATGGGTGCTGAGTTCGAACTGCTTACGGCTGTATAGTTTTAATTAGTAGATGCTTTATTACTGTCATAGTGAATTAGCAGCAATTATCTGGTCCTCCTTGGTCATAGCTTGGGTGGAAATGGGCCTTGAACGTAGATCATAAGCTTAATCTCTGGTCTCTTGAGAGCGTTGTGTAAGAGTACTGTTCTTGAGTGACCTTTATACTCGAGTGGAAAGATTCATTTTCTGCGCAAAATTTTTAAGTAAATTGAGAATAATTACCTATATAATTATAGACTGTATGAGAGAAGACATAATGATGTTATATGTGTGTGTTTATGTTTGTGTCTTTTTAGCACCCACATGAATGTTAAAGTTATCTTATTGATTATATAGCTGTTAAACAAAAAAAGGCATCAGGTTGCCCATCACAGTAGTTTCTGAAATTTGAATATATATATATATATATATATATATATATATATATATATATATATATATATATATAATATATATATATATATGTATATATATATGTATATATATATATGTATATATATATATATATATATATATATATATATATATATATATATATATATATATATATGTATATATTGTATGTGTCTCTGTAAGTCTCGCTTCACAAGACATCTTACGAGAAAAAAAAAATTATACTGTCAGATATATTTTCTCTTTGACTTGCTTTGTCTTTAAACCAATCAATAAGAATCCAGTATTGACAAACTTTTAATTTGACCTATGAGCAAACATTCCAGTCTTAAAATGTCCAATATTATTTTTATCAAGTTCAACCTAGTATCAAATGGTGTAGATTCTTTGTTAATCATTCGGACTTTTAAGCAGACTAAACAAAATATAGAATAACTTCGTATGATTGATGTCCAATTTCTATAAAGTAAAAACTCCCGTGATTTGATTACACGAAGCCAAACCTCATATTCATTGCCATAAAAGCATTATTCTAACGACATGGCCTTTTCGGAAATACCACTTTGAGCCGCGTAATATTCGACCTGGTATTAATAGCTATCGATAGACCCAAATCATTCGCTCCCTGCCATACCCCTCCCTGGGCGTAGTTATTTGCGTATGTATGTGCGTCAGTCGCTGCTGTCCCAAAGAACGTGACGTCAGACGAGAATGGTCCATTGTTAATAATACTGACAGGATTATCGGGGATACGAATAAAATTAATTACGAAATGATATCAATTAATCAGCACATGATGATTGGCTCACGACTGATCAACTAAAATGGGAGCGCTCGAAATTGACCCGCCTGAAACGGAAAGGATTAATTCGGAACGATCGCATGTTCCATAAATTTGCGATATTTATTTCATTTATTTTCGGAAGGTTTTTATTTTCTTAGCTAACGAGCTGTTTTTATTATTATATTTCTTTTTTTCTTATTTACGTAATGTTTTTATTTCCTCAACTGGCGGTCTTTTTTTTCTTCTTGCACGCGTGTTAAGGGTTTCTTTGTCCCTTCATCTTGTGTATTTTCCTTAATTTCAACTACCGCAATTCCTTATCTTAGTTTCCTCTCGTTCCATTTATTCTCCTTTCACTTAGCTGTTCAACTTCTTAAACTGTATTTAATTCCAGTGATACCCTATCTGTGAATAGGTATCACTGGACGGATACTTTGACCCTACCCCAACCAGGTCAAAGAATGTGACTTTATGGTGTCGTAAAACTTCTGGATATTACTATTAATAGTAGCAGTATTATGTATGTGATTAAAATAATAACGATAAAGTAGATCAAATAGTCTTTTATAATGCATTAGAATATTCATCACTTGTCAGTAAACTAATCATAGTTCCCTGATGAAGTAAAGCCTTCCTATTTCCAATTGTAAATTGTAAATAGTCATTGAAATTTACATAATACGTAAGAGGTATTTATTATTGCGTACCATTTGTCTATTAGTTTTCCTATTTCAGGATAGTTAAAATTTCTCTCTCTCTCTCTCTCTCTCTCTCTCTCTCTCTCTCTCTCTCTCTCTCTCTCTCTCTCTCTCTCTCTCTCGATATTATTTTAACTCTCATTCCCCTCTCATTGTTAATATTATTATTATTATCCTCATTAAGTTTAAGAAAAAACTATAACCCGTCTAGAAATTGGTATTAGAAATTCCTAGATATATATCAATATATATTATCTGCACGATCCTCATTAACTACTAAGTGCATACGGATAACGTACATCTATTATTTGTATCCTGATTTTTAGTATCCAAGTCATTATATTTATAAATATTGTTATTATTATTATCATTAGTATTATTATTATTTATGTTGCTGTTGTTATTATTAGTAGTAGAATTGTTAGTGCTATCATCATTAAAGTCGTTGTTATTTATTTTATTCTTATCGTTATTGTTTGTTGTTTTTGTAATTATTATGATAATTAGAATTATAAGATTGCTAATGATAACATTATTAAACTCCTTTTAGGCAGTTGAACCTATATCTCTGTTCAAATACACTCATTGGTCCTCCATATAACAATAATGGTAATACTTTTTTTCACAAAATCTTAAACACGTGAATACCGAGCAGTATAAATTATGTTTATGGCATAACAGGGAAACTGGTATTTATATTAGCAATCATTATTATTATTATTATTATTATTATTATTATTATTATTATTATTATTATTATTATTATTATTATTATTATTATTTTACTGATCTTAAGATATTTTATTTTTCCTGATTTCCCCTCCTCACCGGGCTATTTTTTTTTCCCTGTTGGAACCCGTGGGCTTATAGTATTCTGCTTTTCCAACTAGGGTTGTAGCTTAGCAATTTATAATGATGATAATGAGAATAATGATAATAATAATGGTAATGATGATAATAATCATAATAATCATAATAATAATGATATTATTATTATTATTATTATTATTATTATTATTATTATTATTATCTTCATCTTCATTAATAATAATAATAATAATAATAATAATAATAATAATAATAAATAATAATAATAATAATAATAATAAAGGGAGTAATATTAAATCCTTTAAAATTTACACACATGCTTATCTTAAAACAATTGAACCTATTCACTTGAACAAAGTATTATTAAAGCTCGCTCTTAAGAAATGCCACGAGTGGCTGACGGAAAAGTGGATGGGGGAGGAGGTGGGTGCCCAGGGCACACCCATACCTCCCCTATGGACCTCTGAAAGATTTGTTGCGAAACTTGTTGAGGGCGCGACTTGACAACTCGACGGGGTGGACGACACCGCTGCTCAAGATGATGTAGAACGTCTTTTCGCTATCTTCTTCTCCTGTTTGGTATACCTTCTTTTGTTTTTCTTCTTTCTTTTCTTCGGCTTTTCCTTTCACTGTTTTTTTTTTTTTTTTTTTTTTTTTTTTTTTTTTTTCACTGCCTTCGTCTAAATCGAAGATTTTGCAAAGGTATGTGTTCACCAATGTGATCTATTTCTTAGTTTATTTGTTTGTTTGTAATTTTACACCAAAACTGATGTACCTACTTCTTCACTGCCTTCGTCAAAATCGATGATTAAGCAAAGGTATGTATTCACCAGTGTGATCTGCTTCTTAGTTTGTTTGTTTATTTGTAACTTTACACCAAAACTAATGTGCCAATTTTGACCAAACTTGGCAGTCATGATAGCTATGACCCAAGGGGGAATCTGTAACATTTTTGATAAAGTGCATCAAAGTACAATTACGCAGCAGTACTTTGAAAATAATCGGTGGGTTAAGTAAATGGTTTTTTTTTTTTTTTTTTTTTTTTTTTTTTTTTTTTTTTTTTTTGACATTACGCAAAAACTACAGAAACAATTTTAACAAAAGTGTGGAAATTTGGGGTTTACCTCAGGGTCAAATATATTAGATTTTGAAGAAAATACATCGAAGTATAAGTGTGCAGTGGAGTTAAGAGCAAAACAAGACTGCTTAGCGTGGCGAAGGCATGCTTATCACTGAGTGCCCCTCTAGTTTATATCTGCTTTTACTTGCTTTTTAGTTTCTGTTATTTTTTTCTTCTTCATCATAATCTATTTATGTTTCTTCCTTATCTTTAGCTTTTCCTTTCTCTGTTCCCGCTTAGTTTTCTTCTTATTCATCTGTTTTTGCCTCTTCCATATCTTCTGCTTTTCCTTACTCTGTTACTCATTATTTCACTACTTTTCCTCCTTCTTTTGAGTTTTTCGTAATGCTTGATTTACATATTTTTCCTTTCCCTTTTCTTAGTTTGTAAATACCTTACAGTTTTGTTTCTTATTCTCATTTGTTTAATTTTCTCAAAATATTTTTCATTCTTACTTTTCCTTTTTTATTTTTCCTTCTGTTCGGTTTCACGTTCTCCACCTTCTGTTTCTTTTCCAGTTTCTGTTTCTTATGCATTATTTTTCTTC
>NC_090757.1:26301746-26306746 GCF_036898095.1 Palaemon carinicauda
CTAAGATTGTTTCAACTGGAAATCAATATTTCTCTGAAGTCATCGATTGTTTAAAGATTGTTTCAACTGAAAATCAATATTTCTCTGAAATCATCGATCGTCTAACGATTGTTTCAACTGAAAATCAATATTTCTCTGAAGTCATCGATCATAAGAAAATTGCATCGGATATGAAGAGCCAGAAAACCACTGGTCTCGAAGTAATTGCACAAAAATACTGTAATTGATCTGTATTACGGAAAAGAAATGATAACAGCCACGTACTCGTGTGGGTCAAAGGAAGAATTGGTCTTTGATCGCACTGCTAAGGAGGAATAATATTGGCCTTTTTCACACGAGTTAATAAGAGCACCACTTTTGTGTCGTCTATTGATGATATAGCTTTTTAAGGAGAGTTATCTTTGGTGTTTCTTGTCGTAGGAAAGAGTTTTTCACTGATTCTATGTAAACCTGTATTAAAATTATCTCTTTATAATAAGTCCTACGTTAAAAATAGGTTCGATTTTATATTGAAATCGATGAACGGTCACAGTGTTTACAACCTCCGGAAGAACTGGTTGATTCAATAAGGAAAGGAAAAATAGTTTGTTTTCGATTTGGTTAACGAAAATTTGTTTTCAAAGTGTTAGGCCAAAGAATAAATGGGGTAAATCTTTTTTATTGTTTTTTTTTTTTTTCTTTATTAGGTCGAAGGTAGAATTGGCCTTATTATGTTACAAAGGTGGACATGTCCATAATGTTATTGTTGAAAGGAGAATTGAAAGGAGAATTTATCTTACATTTTTAACAAAAGTAGAGTAGCTCTTGATTTTCTAAGTATGGAATAGACTTCAATGTTATCAGTCAAAGCGATGATTTGTTTGAATCTTATCAGCCTGTAGGATAATTTGTTCAGGTTTTAGCAAAAGAGATAAATGGATTGAATTTTTAAACTGGAAAATGTCTTGTAATTAATAGTGAAAGAAAACTTATTCATCCGTGAAACTAAGTATTGATTTTGATCTTGTTATTCAGGACCGAATGATGCAATTAATAATAATAATAATAATAATAATAATAATAATAATAATCTCGGTAAAATCTTTATGACGTTACTTATAATATAAAAACTTTCTTCTTCGAAGTCATTACTAGAAAAGCGAAAAGTTTATAGAGGAGTATTTCTCTTTACATAAAAAGCCTTTACGACCCAGCTTATATTTCTCTGATGACAATTTATACGAACACTGTCGGTGTGGGTTGTAGAATGTTTAATCCAATTCCTATGTGGACACTTCGTTATGTAAATTCCATCTGCTGGGACCTGCGTAGTGATTAACTGTCATTTGGTTCAATTTTGAATATTATTTTCTTTTTGTAACACCATTTACATGGACAGTGATTTGATTATGTTCAGATAGAGCCTGACCAATTAAATCTCTCTCTCTCTCTCTCTCTCTCTCTCTCTCTCTCTCTCTCTCTCTCTCTCTCTCTCCAGATAAAGCCTGGCCAATTAAATGCTATCTCTCTCTCTCTCTCTCTCTCTCTCTCTCTCTCTCCTCTCTCTCTCTCTCTCTCTCTCTCTCTCTCTGCAGATAGAGCCTGGCCAATTAAATGCTCTCTCTCTCTCCTCTCTCTCTCTCTCTCTCTCTCTCTCTCTCTCTCTCTCTCTCTCTCTCTCTCTCTCTCTCTGCAGATAGAGCCTGGCCAATTAAATGCTCTCTCTCTCTCTCTCTCTCTCTCTCTCTCTCTCTCTCTCTCCTCTCTCATCTCTCTCTCTCTCTCATCTCTCTCTCTCTCTGCAGATAGAGCCTGGCCAATTAAATGCTCTCTCTCTCTCTCTTCTCTCTCTCTCTCTCCTCTCTCTCTCTCTCTCTCTCTCTCTCTCCTTCTCTCTCTCTCTCTCTGCAGATAGAGCCTGGCCATGTAAATGCTCTCTCTCTCTCTCTCACGGGGATTTGCTTATTATTTTCGAGAGGTCTGTATGATAATCATTGTACTTTTCCCCTTTTGAGAACATTTTCCCTTATATCAATAGTATTATTCAAATTTACCTCTTCACTCTGTTTTTATTCAGATTCGTGTACTTAGAGGTCTATATTCATCTTATGCAAAGTGTATACTTTTGATGTCAGTAGAGATTTCTTTATTGTGGTACTTTGTTTTCCTCATCTCGACAAAAGGTCTAAAAGATCGGTAAATAGCCTCTCTCTCTCTCTCTCTCTCTCTCTCTCTCTCTCTCTCTCTCTCTCTCTCTCTCTCTCTCTCTCTCTCTCTCTCTTTATGATAAGAGGGGATCGGTTTTGTTTTAATGATATAATAATTTTTGCTTGCCATATATCCTTTCTTTGATAGTTCTCTATCCTGCTATATTTGAGTTAAATATATACGTTCTCTCTCTCTCTCTCTCTCTCTCTCTCTCTCTCTCTCTCTCTCTCTCTCTCTCTCTCTCTCTCTCTCTCTCTCTCTCTCTCTCTCTTTCTCTCTCTCTCTCTCTCTCTGATAAGAGGGGATCAGTTTTGTATTAATGATATGATAATCATTTGTTTGCCATCTATCCTTTCTTTGATAGTTTCTCTATCCTGCTGTATTTGAATTAAATATATACGTAAACATCCCATATATATGTGAATATCCTTCCTAATGGAAGTCACCATTAGAAAACTAGGTAAAAGGTCGATATAACAATTTATCCTTACAATCACCGTGTCACATTAGGACTCCCTTTGCAAAAATAGAAATAATAAAACTTCCAAGAATACGGGGATTCATATATATTATACACAGGCACCTCATCAACCGGTGCGCCAGACCCTAACTCAACTATCAAAACTATTATTCGCTCTAATCTGTATTGCGAGCACTGAGATTTCCTCGTTACAAAGACCCTTCCTTTTTAACAATAATCTTCATCTTCATTTCTCGGTGTAATTCCCCTCCTTTTCTTAAAATCTTTCCAGTTTAATTTCTTTCCTTCAACCGATTGCTTTTCATTGTCTTCTTTTGAACAGACCGTCTCCGAACTGGTATGCAGTTATTTTTAAACTTTTGTGAGTGAGGATACCTTAACGTGAAAGGGTTTGCGTATTGCCTTGATCAGCATAGCTGAGGTAGTGAAGACCACTAGTGCTATGTTGGTTTGCTGTGAGCGATCAGAAGGAAATGTCCCGACATCACCAATCCGCATTGGCTAGCGTGGTCATGAAGTCTGGCCAAACCCCAGATAGGAATTGTTATGTCGAGGCATTTTTACTGCAGCTTGCAGTGGACTAAAAACGGCTGTATTTGTTGTTTATGCTGTTGTTATATCTAAGTCATTATTCTCGCTCTACCTATCTCATCCTTTCAACTATTACTATTCCACATACAACATACTAAGCAAACATTTTACCCCAACAGCTTCCATTGTCATCTTTCATCTACACTTCACATCCATGAGGAGAGGATAGCTCAGCGATCCTTTCCTGCGACGTAACTTCTTTTTCCAGTGATCCTTCTCATCTCATAAACTCTGTAAAGACTATTACCACCGTTGTTCACTGCTCTTAGAATTAGCTCTTGTATTGTACCTTACCTTGATCATTTTAGTACACACAAATCCCCATATGAAGCCATTACTTCTACTCTTCAACCTTGTATTATTCCGTCAGCGTGGCTTCCATGCACTCTCGACAGCCTTATTTGCATTTCTTTTACCTTTAGATTTATCCTTTCTTAAAGATTTTTACATCATACATACAGTATATATATATATATAGTATATATATATATATATATATATATATATATATATATATATATATGTGTGTGTGTATGTATATTATATACATATATGTATGTATCATCATATCTTGTCATAGCTTATCTCGCCAATGTTGAACCCAGAGAAGGGTGTTGTCGTTTGCCTCTCTGAGGTCTTGATCTGAGCAATGAGGGCTCAGCAAACACCCTCATAGGATGTGTTCCATTGTTTGTGGCATTCTGGTTGGTGGCTTATCTCCATTTGCAGTTGTTATCGTCACTTTTGTCCACTTTATCCCTAGCTCTGCTTAGAGTTACAGAGTCCTTCCTGATTAAGGGTTGTTCCGCTTAGCAGCACTTCTTTGGGTTGGGCAGTGCCTCATTGTATGGCCATCGGTCAGTTTCCTGCCACTTCTAAGCCTATGAGCAGCTAGCTGGATTGGGTTCTAGTCCATCCACTTTTGCAAAGATTTTGCGGGATTTCATTGTTCTTGCTTCTTGGTGATTGTGGAGTGGGTACCTAGGGTCATTAATTTGTTTATTCTTTTCCGTTTTGGCTGGTGTTTCTTATCAGATATGGGGTGCTGTGATACCGACCATTTTATTTAAAGATGGTAAAGGTGCTGATTTAGGGTACCAGTAATAATCCGACTGGACTTATTTAGCTCTGGATCTGCCTCATGTGCATAGTATGATCTTGCCCACACTGGTGCACAGTACTTCACAGTAGAGTAACAAAGCGCGAGTTTGCTGAGGAGATTGATCCTAGTTGGTACTTTATGTTTGCATTTATTTGTGTGCTCCTTAAAGGAGAGCGTTCTGTCAAGGGTGACATCTAAGTAGAGTGAGTAGGGGTGATTTTAAGTTCTTTGTCATACCATTTGATCTTTAACTTTTTATTTTTCTTGGTGATTGTTCAGGTGGGAGGCACACACCTGTGTTTAGCTTGGAATGGCAATTAGGTGCTACTTTTTGTAGTTGATGGAGTCTTTCTTTGATAATGGTGAAGGAGTCCGATTGTGTGAAAATTCACAGAGCATCTGTATATATGTACCTGCTGATGTTCTTGTACTGTGGCTGGTCATTTGTATAGATGTCAAATAGCATCGGCGCCAGCACTGACCCATGTGGAAGGCCCTTTTTCTGTATCTTCTTTCAGCTTTTCCTGCATCTTCTTTCAGCTTTTCCTGCCATCCATTTCTACGGAAACTCACCGATTGGTAATCTATGATTCAATGATGTGGACTATGGTAGTAAATTCCGTATTGTTTTAGCCACCT
>NC_090757.1:26316746-26319246 GCF_036898095.1 Palaemon carinicauda
TCCCCTCCCTCAAACTTATTATTATTATTATTATTATCATCATTATTATTATTATTATTATTATTATTATTATTATTATTATTAATTTGAATGATGCAAGTGGTAGCAGTAGCAATAGTAGAACCCATCCCGTTAAAAATTAAGTTGATATAAGAGCTGATCAAAACAGCTTTCCGCCAACCTGGTGACCTCCCACAAAATCCTGGGACTCTAGAACAAGATATTTTCATTCTGTAAACTTGTTCTATAGAGGCAATTGGTGAGAGACCCAGTCTGGATGTGAATTGTATCAACCGTATACCCTTATTGGCACAGTGAGTTACATGGAAATTTTATGATATACGTCGTGATTCGTTCTAGAGTTTACTGAAAATGGAGTGATATTCGTAATGGGTCTAGAAAGAAAATCAGCTTTTGTGGCTATCTTTTGCCTAACAAAATTTTCATATCTTAAATATTACAAGAAAGAGAAAGTCAATGGATCTAAACTGTTGAAATGGAGTAATATTCGCAATGAGTCCTGAAAAAAAAAAAAAAAAAACAGATTTTTGGGCTAGCTTTTGCCTAACAAAATTTTCATATCTTAAATATTACAAGAAAGAGAAAATCAATATATCTAAAGTGTTGAAAATGGAGTAATATTCCCAATGAGCCCTGAAAAAAAAATAGCTTTTGTGGCCAGCTTCTGTCTGACAAAGTTTCCATATCTTAAGATATTCTAAGAAAGAGAAAAGACTTATATTTCGATTTTTTCCTAATTATATTGCTTATGGTTCTTCGAAAAGAATTAAAGGAGGGTTTAATTCTCTTATACAGTTCCATCCCCATCCACAATGTGAAAATAACATGTCCCAAATATAAAAAAGCATAACGTTATTACATTTCGTATGTCATTGTGGAGTAGTATTTTTCTCTTATCCATTTTTCACCTGCACTTTTTTTGGCGTTATTTCACTTTTTTCAGCTTTAAAAACTTTTTTTTTTCAACGTCAATCTTTTGTAATGTCGGGGAGGGAGCAGGTGTCATCTGGGAGTAATAATTGGTAGGAAAAATTCAAGGTTTAAATAGGGACACGATTTTTATTTCTTTTATTATATTGGAAATAAAAGAATGAAAGTATTTTTTTTTCAAGAAATGACATTTCTTACTATTGATAAGATTTTTTAACCAAAGTGTTTTATTAACCTTTTAGTCCTAATGATGTTTGCTTTCTTTTGCTTTCTATTTTCAGCCACATTTTTTCATTTATTAATATTTCATTGAATGTTTTATAATGTAAGAACTGGCGCATGAAAAATCATATTTACGAGGAAATGCATCACGTGTATTATTATTATTATTATTATTATTATTATTATTATTATTATTATTATTATTATTATTATTATTATTATTTGATTGTTATTATTATTATTATTTGATTTTTATTATTATTATTTTATTTTCATTATTATTATTATTTTATTTCATTATTATTATTATTATTATTATTAATAATAATATTATGATTATTATTATTATTGTTGTTGTTGTTGTTGTTGTTGTTGTTGTTGTTGTTATTGTTGTTGTTGTTGTTGTTATTATTATTATTATTATTATTATTACTGGCTAAGCCACAAGCCTAGTTGGGAAAGCAGAAAGTGACAAGGCCATTGGCTTCAACAGGGAAATATACCCCTGTGAGGAGAGGAAATAAGGAAATAAATAAACTGTAAGTAATAAATAAAGTATATGAAATATCTGAAAATCACTAACAACGTTAAAATAGATCTGTCATATACAGATTATGAAGAAAGACTTATGTCAGCCTGTTCAACATTAAAACATTAGCTGCAAGTGTGAACTTCTGAAGTTCCACCGATTCAACTGCCTGATTAGAAAAGCAAATTTAGTCAGGTTCCATTCGTCGACAACCTCTCTTTAGCTGTCATTCAGCAAACTATCCAGTTAGTTTGCATCCATTTACCTGTGACCTCCCTTCATATGCCACTAATCTCTTCAGTCACGGAAGTTTGTGTCAACTTTGTATAAATGTATATATATATATATATATATATATATATATATATATATATATATATATATATATATATATATATATATATATATATATATATATATATATATTTAGGAATTAATTATATGAATATCATTTTACCGTCTTTTCTAAAATCTCACCCCTTCAATATATCTACAAATATAATTCGTCACCCCCACATCGGTCACAATTCAGGTAACTAATATCATTAATATATATATCAATCGTCTTTTGATAATCTGCATGGAGTTGCCATTCAGAAATATCACTTCAAGTCACCTCTGAGGAATCTCACTTCGACTGCCTGAAGATAACCTCGCTTCAGTTGCCCATTAAGCTACCTAAACCCACGTAGCATTTAACAACCTCTACTTCAGAACCCTAATTTGGTAACACGCACACACACACACACACACATCCCCCCCCCCCCCTATATTGTGCTATTTTGCATGACCAGGTTG
>NC_090757.1:26324246-26331746 GCF_036898095.1 Palaemon carinicauda
GTGATCAATGGAGACCCATTTTCATTACCACAAACGTTAATTATGAAAACCCTTGGTGTATGATGGATCACGGGGAAAGGGCCCGTATAAGGGGCGTTAGGGGTGGCTTGCTAGTGTCGTTGCGCAAGAAAACGTGCATTAATGAGTGCAAATCTGTCAGTATGTGTTGCATCACTGGGGACTTGTAAGTCTGGCGGCATGAAGTAAATTTTTCCACAACCTGACGTAGGCACTGGAGATCATCAGAGGAGGTTGCAAACGGAAAAAAATTAAGTTTCCTTTAAAGGCGTCGACAACGGGATTAATTTTTCCAGGGATGAGTTGAAGGGTACAATTTATTCAGCCACGACGTATAGATGTCAGCGTTGACTGGAGTACCAGGCGTCGGACTGTCGAGTGAAGGCATACACCAGAGGCATGTGGTACATGCGAATGATGAAGGGCATACCTTCAAAGAAGTGGCGATAGTGACGGACAGCCAAAGGCACTGCCAGCATTCACAGTCGTGGGTAGAATAGCCAAATTCTGCCTTGGACAGTTTTCTACTGAAGAAGACCAATGGGCGGAGTGAGCAGTTTACCACCTGCTCGATTACTGCATCTATAGCTATATTACTGGCATGGTGGAGTGGAGTAGAGGGGCTTGTGGCATGGGAAAGTAAGAGCAGGAGCGGTTGATAGGGCATTCTTTGCGTTGCAGAAAGCTGCTACTTGAAGGGGACTCCACTTCAAGTCTTTTGGCTTGCCCTCGAGGGAGGCAAATAGGGGGCAAGAGTGGTGGGAATGATTGGCAGAAGACAGTGATAATAGTAGATCATGTCCAAGAATTCTTGCAGTGCTTTGACAGTCGAGGGCATTGGGAAGTTCTGAACGGCTGCTACCTTCTCTGGGTGGAGGTGGACTCCTTCAGGCGTGATGCGGTGCCCTAAGAATGGTACTTTATTAGCGCCAAAGGTACACTTACCATGCTAGACTACAAGGCCATTCTGTTGCAGGCAGTTGAGGATGATGCATATGTGACAGAGGTGTTCCTCTCTGGGGAAGAGAACGCAAGTATGTTGTCCACATAACACACTGAACGGGAGGTCCCATAAGATGCCATCCATGACTCGTTGAAAAGTGTCCCCAGCATTATGAAAGCCAAGGCAGGAGTAATTAAAGGTGTATGTACCGAAGGGTGTATTGATGGCGGTCTTGGAAATGTCTTCTGGGTTTATGGGCACCTGATAATACCCCTTCAGGAGGCCGAGCACGGAGTAAACCTTCGCTTTGTACAAGTAGGAGGTCACTTCGGCAATGTTTGGGAGGGGGTAGTGATTTAGTTCTGTGTGCATGTTCAGGCTTCTGTAATTCCCACACGGACGCAGGGAACCATCTTTCTTTAGGACAAGATGTAAAGGTGTTGACCATGGTTTTGAGGCCTTTTAACAAAGGCCCATTTATTCCATTTCGGCAATCATTTGTTTATCGGCTGCCAAATGATCCAGTGCCAGATGTCTGAATCTGATGAACACTGGGGTCCCCATCGTCTTGATATAGTGATAAATAACGTTTTTGCCAGGAACCTTGGACGTTTGGCAAAGTTCTGGATGAAACACTTCTGGGTATGACACGAGGAGGTAGGTGAAGGCATCCGTTTGTGCGATGATGTGGAG
This sequence comes from Palaemon carinicauda, assembly GCF_036898095.1. Taxonomy (NCBI): domain Eukaryota; kingdom Metazoa; phylum Arthropoda; class Malacostraca; order Decapoda; family Palaemonidae; genus Palaemon; species Palaemon carinicauda. The sequence goes on from NC_090757.1 coordinate 26,325,901, forward strand.
AGCAAGGTCAGAGGGGTCTGATTGAAGAGGTGTTGACGAGTAAGTGTCTGCATTGACTAACCGTCGTTAAGCAACATCAACTAGGAGGTGGAAATGTGAGAGGAAATCTGCACCGATGATTACCAATGTGATGTCAGCAATGAGAAACTCCCAGTGATATCTGGCTCATCCAAACAATATTGTGAGGATCGCAGATATGTTGGCTACTATCAGGTGAATGTCAGCAGGCTTAGAGACTACGTTGTGTCCTGGAGTGTGGCCTTGGTAGAAGAGAATGGCAAATACCCTTGTCTACCAAAAATCACATGCTCATAGCTGCATTATGTAAAAAGAAAGGATTAATGACAGGGAAAGCCACCACCACAAGTGTATTTAAGCTACTGAAAACTGTTCGTACATTTCTTCGCAGCAGCCCTGAATCTAAAGTGGTAGTAGCATAACTGCATCCAATGGACGTCAGTAAGTGGCTGTAGAGGTCGTTGGTTGGGGCATGAGCGAGTGGTGGCCGGTGGGCGGGTTTGTTGTCGCTCCAGCACATCATGGGGTGGGCGTCTGTGCCCTACCACGTTAACGTCAGCTTTGGTCGATGTTGAATAGTTGTCCTCTTCATCGGTAGTGGAGGTGTTGATAATGGTCTTGAAGACGGTGAAGTGGCTATCCATAAGGGCGTTGACTTTGGTCATTAGGTTCCTCATGGGCAAAATATCAACATATATGGCAGTGCATAAAGGCACGGGTAAGCGTTGTACCCAAAGGGCACGAAGTAAGTTCACCTCACCAGGAGAGTCATTTGCGTAGGTTGCAGGAAAGCGATACTGGTCTTTTCCCTGCGGGCTAACAAACCGTTTTGGTCCCCCAACGGTTGTTGAGAGAGCTGAAAAAGCTTGGCTATATGGGTGGCTGGATATGGTAAGAACTGATCCAGGAGTTATATTTTGAGGGCGTCTTAAGCTACTGGGTTGTTCCCTTGCTTGCAAAGCCAATCTGAGATTGCCGGGAAAGTGTCGTCGGGAATCGCCGGAAGAACATGGTCCGATTTAGTGCTTGAGTGAGTCATGCCCTTGTCTTGATGCCAAACTGGATATCGGTACGCTGGAACCAGGTTAACACTTCTCCCCCATGAAGGGCGGCAGTTTCATTGAGGCGGCGTGTGTTAAAGAGTCAAATTCGGTTGACAGCATTATAACAGTAAGACACAGCAGTGAGGGTGGCAGGGAGCTGTTCACCTGTTAGGTTATAAATGAGAGACGAAATTAATGCAACTAAACTTTATTAAATAGACATCGAGCTTATACACCAGGACATGTAAGCAAGAACGCTACAAAAACTCAAAAAGAAAAAAAAAGCATGAGCTAGCATGCTTACACAGGCTGGTCTATTAATAGCACAGGGAAGAGCGAGTGATCAGATAAAAAAAAAACCGTTACAGAGTACAAGTGTGCATGAAACACGTGCGGTACACTCTCGTACGGTTATTGATAAGATTAATTCAAATTATTTTCATCCCATAGAGAATTATAATATATATATATATATATAATATATATATATATATATATATATATATATATATATATATTATATATATGTATATATATGTGTGTGTGTGTGTGTTTGGTCAGTGTCCATACTGTTTCACTTTTTCTTTGCCTTTAAATGTATGCGTTCTGTCATCTTCGTATTGTCCTAGAAACCAAGAACGCCTACCTCCTCTGGTTTCTGCAAGACCCTTATAGACTACATCAGCGAAAGTGATTCAGAGTCGTTATAAGCTGTCCTTCAATAGAATTACTGAGGCGGGATTTGGGGAGAATTTGGCAATGACGAACATTGCAAGATTCTAATGGTTAAGGGAAAGTTTTAGTAAGTGATCGTCTGCGGCTCTTTCAGTCTTGAGGAAAGAGCCATCGAGAAAGTGTGTGAGGTCAAATTGTGTAAAAGAAAGCTTCATATCTTGCGCTGTTTTTTCTTTCATTTCCTCTATCTTAGCAAGTCTAGTTTTCCAATTATCAGTGCTGAAAATAAATTAAAGGAAAATATTCGTAGTTAGATGTCCTTTGAAAATTATTTCAAACCAGGAGTGTTTAGAATTTTCTTATTTTTGTGGGCTAAAATGCAGAAAATATGAATAAATCATTTCTAATTTATGCAATTAGCTGCAGTTGTTTATATTAATGTATTCCAGTCCTCTCTCTCTCTCTCTCTCTCTCTCTCTCTCTCTCTCTCTCTCCACATTTTTCGAACGTCCTTCAGCATTCTTTTTCCAGTGCCCTTGTGTCTGGGACCTACTCCTAACGATTAGGTAAAGAACTTACGTCAAATGTTCCTCTTTTCAGAATGAGAGCGGCTCTTTTAATTAGATTCCATTAAGGCCATTTTTGCAAATTTTCCGGGCTAGCTTGAGTAAGGAACAATGACCTTTCGAGATTTAGCCGGAGATATATTCTGACCCAAAAATACTGCGTCCATCTTATTCCATTTTCGTTTTTGTTAAATTCTCTCTCTCTCTCTCTCTCTCTCTCTCTCTCTCTCTCTCTCTCTCTCTCTCTCTCAAACGTACTATTACTGGTGAACTTCCTAGTCGGTGATTGTGTGTAAAGGGAACATTGGGAAAAGGAAGTAGGGAATTGAGAATGGGAGGTAGAAATCCAATAAAAAAAGGGTTATGAATTGAGAAAGTCAGGTAGGAATTGGGAAGGGGTGGAAAGCAGGGACATTGCTATAGGACTTGGAAATGCAAAGTGAGAATTTGGGGATGGTGGAAGCTCTCCAATGAACTACACCTTTTGTTTTTAAAAGCCGCTTATGAATTTCAAAGACAAGGGACGATGACAATGCCTTAGAGACTGACTATATATACGTATGATCAGCGCCCAAGATCCCTCTCTCCACATAAGTTACGACCAGGGAGGCCCTGACAAGGGCTGCTGATGGCTCGGCTGGTAGACATATAGGCTCTTACAAGGATGGTGAGATTGCAAGAAGCTATCGATTTTGATTGACTCGAATCCCAGTCCGTAGATCACCAGGCAAGGACGTTTCAAATAGGCCACCACAATCCCAAATTATTCGTGAATTTTGGTGCAGATTGTCTGGCAATTACTCTTGGGACATTGATAGCGTTCTTCCACGTTTAAGGCTCAAAGCAGAGACAGGTAGTTCATTTACTCTGTGTCATCTTTTCCACTAAGAATCCGTCTTTGCTCTCTTGCGAAACGCTTAGGGCCTGAATTCCGAGAAGCATTTGCATGATAAAAGGTCCGCAGGTTGGTTTTTCAAAGCTCGATTGAAAGTGGAAATAAATCCTCTCAATGGGCGAGGTCTTCCGATGTCAGCACTCGACTTTGTCATCTTAGTAGCAACTGGTGAAGACTGGGTAGTCCCGGCTCTCTCTCTCTCTCTCTCTCTCTCTCTCTCTCTCTCTCTCTCTCTCTCTGTATATATGCGTATTATAGTTTTCCAATTATTTATATACACACATATCATCAGACGTAACTAGTCCACTGCAGGACAAAGGCCTCAGACGTGTCCTTCCACTCTCTTCTGTTTATGGTCTTTGTGTGCCAGCCACACCCTCAAGTTTATGTATATGATTATGTATAAAGATAATTCATATATACGTGTGAGTTTGTCTGTGTTGTTCTAAATCTGTTTTACATGTACATTCATGTTTATAAGAAGGCAGACATGGGAAATTATATATATAAATGAACAGGGTGAAGCAAGGCAACGCAACGGCAAATTGAAAAATAGTGTTTTGAAGACTAACATTTCGGTTTGCAAAAATGATGACGAGGGAGTGAAAGAGGGTGTGGGTAGAGTGAGAGAATTTGAATTGCATAGCGTTAAAGTGTATGTTTTGTGTTGGAAAGGTGTAGAGAGCTATACAAGCATTTGAATATCCATGAAGGACCAGGGTAAATGAGGTGACGATGGTGCGTTATCGTATGCAGTGAGCCGTAAAAGTTAGTATGGAGAGAAAGAGAGAGAGAGAGAGAGAGAGAGAGAGAGAGAGAGAGAGAGGAGGGGGCACAAGATGATGTTAAAGATTAATAAACAGTATGATGGATGGTAGAGTGATCTAATTATAAGTAGTAATGAAGTTAGATTATCGGATGGAAAGGGTATGTTGATTGCAAGAGGGATATTTAACTTACATGTTGGGGAAAATTATGAAAAGTATGCTTTCATTACGAGTTCAAATATGGTGGCCAAAGAGACATGGAGTGACGACAGAGAACTTAATTTACTAAACAAAGGAACAGAGGAAGAAATAGATCTCAAAGATAAAGTAAGTTGTTTTGCAAGTTGTTAAGAAATGACGCTTAAAGTCGCTCATGAATGGCAGAGACAAAGGACAGTGAAAAATACTTTAGAGACTGACCATATATACATATGATCACCACACAAGGTCCCTCTTCATTCAAGCTAGTACCAGGGAGGGCCAGGCAATAACTGCCTATGACTGAGCAGTTAGAATCATAGGCTCCTCAAACCCCCATCCCTAGCTCACAAGGATAGTGAGGTTACAAACAGTACCAAAGACTAACAATCTTGAGCGGGTTTAGAACCCCTATTCAGCAGATCGCCAAGCAGGGACGTTTGCAATAGCCTACTCCAAATCCCAATGAAAAGCCGTAAACCAATGGGCTTGTGAAATTAATTTACATTTCTTGATAGCAAAATATTCGAATAGGCCTAAGCATAGAAATTACATTTTTGTAATTCATACTTTGTGCAGCAAGCCAAATTTATCCATACAAATGGAGCCTTTAATGCAACTATAGTATATTTCTTTTAGCGATGCAGATTTGCACCGACTCGCAGCGGTGCCCTTTTAGCTCGGAAAAGTTTCCTGATCGCTGATTGGTTGGACGAGATAATTTTAACCAATCAGCGATCAGGAAACTTTTCCAAGCTCAAAGGGCACCGCTGTGAGTCAGTGCAAATCTGCCTCGGTAAAAGAAATAGACTATAGTCAATCTTAGCTGCTTCAGCCAGATTTTCATCGGTACTTTTTCGTTATTAATATCATTAGTATTGTTGCTACTGCTTTGGTTGGTTCAAGATATGGTCAAGTGATATAAAATCTTAATGCCAACTAGAAGGGAGGTCATGGGCTGGCATCTTTTATAAGGAATACTTAAGGAGAATCAGGTGGCTGACATTCCGCGGAGATTTCTTTTAAAGGAAAATAAGTTTGAGTAGACGTTAACGTTTACCTACATATATGTGTGTGTGTGCATATACAGGTTAATTTTTTATATATTATATATACATGTATGTATGTTTACTGTATTCATGTGTATGTATCAATATAAGTTTATTTAAGCTTATGTATATGTATATGTGTATGTACAGTTAGAATCAAACGAACGCAGACACCCGGGGGTAATCTTTCGTCAGATGTTTCTAGTATTCCCATGACAAAACAGACAAGGTATTGCTCTTCTTACTACTATTATGATATGAGCGGAGCCCTCTCCAACCTTAGCGAATCAAAGACAGCAAAGGGGTGTTTTTGCTAGTGAAAGCATTAAAATTTTAGAAATCGAGTTACCATATTTCATTCTGTTTTATCATTTGACGTTTCAAATATCCACTGCAATTACTGAATACACACATACACACACATTTATATGTATATATATATATATATATATATATATATCATGAACCCGCAAAATCCTGTAGAAATTATTGGAGAATCGCAGCTAAACAGTTCCTTCCATTATCAGCTGCTTTAGATTATTTCGACATTAAGTCTTGTTCAAGTCACCGATGTAAGAAAAAGTACTTTCAGATATGGTTCGATGTAAAATGATAATAAAAAAAACACCATACAT
>NC_090757.1:26336746-26339246 GCF_036898095.1 Palaemon carinicauda
ATAATGATTTGTGACGATTATTACTGTGAAGGTAAATGAAGCTAAACTATAGCAATATTTAAAGTAATCGTTTTAATATATATATATATATATATATACAGTATATATATATATATATATATACATATATATATATATATATATATATATGTGTGTGTGTGTGTGTGTGTGCGCGTGTGTTCGTATGTATGTATTTATTATAGTGCATATATACATACACACACACTCACACATTTATATATATATATATATATATATATACATATATATATTACATTTGTATATATGGTTATTTTTTATTCTTATAAATTTTTGTTTATTTTTTATTGTTTTATTTTTAATATGTGTATTTTGTTTTATAGTGTTTTGTATAAGAACGCATTAAGCTGATGAAGAATATGATATTGATGATAATGATTATAATAATCTCGTCATTGTAAAGCAATGAAATATTCAATCTATTATACAGTATATCATTGTCTTGTACTCGCACGATCGCGAAGCAGGCGAAATTAAAATCCATAAAATCTTTACGATTATTATTAACTATTACAGAAGAAACAGACACAGAATGAAATTACCATGTCCGCAACACTGCATTTCTCTATGACGAAGGCGAAGCGATCCGGGAATAATTGTGATGACTTCATTTGTCGCCAGTTCTCCGCGCAGCGAAAGGCGACGTCGGTTGCCAAAGACCTCTTGCAAGAAAGCGTTGTGTAAGGAAGGCCCAAGTTGATATTCTACCGAGATAACCAGTAGATCTTCGAGTCTAAGATTATCCGAAGGTTTAGCTTCAGCGTTTTTTTTTTTTTTTTTTTTTTTTTTTTTTTTTTTTTTTTTTCCCACGTTGATATTCTACCGAGATAATCAGTAGTTCTTCGAGTCTAAGATTATCGGAAGGTTTAGCTTCAGCGTTTTATTTATTTATTTTTTTTTTCTCCAAGTGTGACGTAGACTTACCTGAACTAATATGTCATTTTTGCTGTCACCCTTCGCTGAAAAAAAAAGGATAGAGGAAGTGACGGTATAGATGCATTGCGGCGTAAGGGAGGAGATTTGCAAATAGATTTATCGAGGCGAAGCTGCTACGTAGCAAACAGTGATCGTTTTGAGACTTTTTGTGTTGGCAGTTTTTAAAGGACTCTGTTTTTTTCTTTTTTAATTAGCTGTTATTTCTTATCACTTGTTAGCGATTTGATATGAAGAGCTATATTCATATATTTGATTGTCCATTCATCCTTTTTATTATCTTTACTTTTTTGTTTTATTGGGTTTTTTTACTTGTTTTATTTGCATAATTTTAAAGATGTATCGATCTTCAGAGGATCATTCAAACCCCCCCCCCCCCCCCCCTCCATCTGTTGCTACGTCGTCATATTTATCCAAATTTGGAGCAGGTTTGAGACCCCTACCCGCTCAGTTTTCCATTATTTGAAACCTTGAGAGGTTAACCTTAACTTGCAATCAGTATTAGGGAACTGTGTCGACGGTATGCATATAATTTTTAGACTTGATAATTCACTCACGGTTTTTACTTACACGAATAATAATTCGTTCGTTTTGGATCCTGAGTCTTGCAGACATAACTGATCGGTTTTTTGAAAGACAAGACCTCATTTGTGAAACGTACCTGGACTATAGGATTTTTAACATTGTTCTCAAAATTGAATATTTCGTTCTTACAATTGGTTGATAAGTATTTACTTCTACGCGAACGATTGTGATCACATAATTTTGAATACGTTCCCTTGTTATGGTAAATCAAGTATCTGCTTCCACAATGGCAGTTCTGATAAGCGTGAATATTTTGCTAGCCTAATGACTCTACTCTAAAAAAAATTTCAGATACATTTTATTTCACTATACATACTTTGGATGTTGCCATTAATAAGATGTAAGCGAATTATTGCAATTTAAGCTTACATCCAAGTGAAGAGTGAATTTGCCCTATAACATTTTCATCGTGCTTATTTCAATATGTACAATAGACAATTAATCTTTAAATAAAACCAAAAATCGTTGAGCATTCTGTTTCAATATCGGTAGAGTGCTTTCGTCTACAATGAAACAATATAATCCAGTTTGCCTACGGATCGCAATGAGATCCAATAGCAAATAAGATTATATTGTTTCATTGTAGATGGCAGCACTCTACAGATGTTAGGATAGATTGCTCAAGGATTTTTGGTTTTATTAAAGTTTAATCGTGTGTGATGCCTAATAGTCATAAAAACGATGAAAATGTCACAGGGGAAATTCACTCTTCACTTGGATGTAAGCTCAAGGTGTAATATTTTGATCATTGCACTGTAGTATAAAAATTAAGTTTGTTTTTTACCATCTGCCATACGTAATTGTGTAGACATATTGATATTTAGCGAAATGAACGACACACATCTATCGATATGTTTATATATATATATATATATATATGTATATATATATATATATATATATACACAGTATATATATATATTGATAGATGTGTGTCGTTCAT
>NC_090757.1:26354246-26368731 GCF_036898095.1 Palaemon carinicauda
TCTCTCTCTCTCTCTCTCTCTCTCTCTCTTTATATATATATATATATATATATACATATATATATATATATATATATATGTACAGTATATATATACCCACACACAAACACTATATATATATACATATATATATATATATATATATATGTATATTATATATATATCATTTCCTTTTATCCGTCTCTGAAAACAAAATAAATCAAGGGGGGAAGAGTAGCGAATAGTTGAAAATATAGTTTAAAGTGCCATTGGATTCCTTGAGCTCTGGATAAAACCAAAATTGTCTTTGGCCCAAAAGTTTAAAGAGTATTTCCCGAGAAATTTCTATATTGAAGTAGCATTGTATTTTCCTTTTTTGTTTGCGTTATTTTGTCATAGATCTCTCTCTCTCTCTCTCTCTCTCTCTCTCTCTCTCTCTCTCTTTGTATATATACAGATATATTGACTTTAGAGTGAACGACTATGAATATCTGAGGAGAACATTGATCGTGTAAGACAAGCTTTTGATTACTATCTTACAAAGTCCATCCATACTGTTGCTTGATACTTGAAGCTACCACAATCAACAGCGCACAAAGTTCTACTCAAGAACTTGCGATTGTACGTTTATAAAATGCAACTCATGCGAGCACTGGACCCAAATGATAAACGAAGTAAATAAAGAGTCGGGAGTTACCATGCCAGAACAAATTTCTGAGGATGAAACGCTCTTCAACCAAGTTGGTTTCATTGATGAAGCAACCTTTCATGTTTCATGGAAACTGAATACACAAATTCTGAGAGTCTGTAGAACAGAACATTCCATGTGGCTAGAAACTTCACCAAGTTAGTTCAGAGGTAAATACGTGTTGTTGGGTTTGTAGCTTCCTGCTTTTCCAAATAGGATTATACTGTAGCTTTGCCAGTAATAATTAAAGTAGTGATAATTGATTCATTTTTCTTCCACGGGCATCACTTACTGCACGTGTTTGCTGTAACCTTTTGACTGAATATGTGGCACATTTACCCAACCATAATTTTCACACAAGATGCTGTATCAACACATTGGGAACAGACATTTCTAGACTAGTGGATTTGAACGGATGATCCCATCCATAGCTACCTGGCTCACCATAAAAACCGTACACACACACACACACACACACATATATATATATATATATATATATGTGTGTGTGTGTGTGTATAGATGTATATGTATATGTATATATGTGTGTGTGTATATATGTATATGTATATATATATATATATATATATATATATATATATATATATGTATATATATATATATATATATACTGTATATGTGTGTGTGTGCGCGCGCGCATGTGCGTGCTTATTCCTATATTTATATGCAAGTCATCATGATTATTGATAGATGTAGTTAATAAACTCAATTTAAATGCAAAACATAGCTTTGCCAAGTTTATAATTACTTTTTTATTTGGATTAACTGTAATAATATGCATTATCAGATATTAACATAATCCAGGAATTTCTCATTCATATGTCTTATGAGAACATTATTAATTCATGAAGTGTATTTCTAAATAGAAATTTTCGCGGAACATGAAAATGGATTCCAGAAACTAAATTAAAGTTTTTAATGTTAGAAACAGTTTTGAATGTTGAACATTCCCTGTTGTTTTAATAAAAGAAAATAAAGGGGAAATGGAGGGGTAGAAGGAGGGTTTAAACTCGAGCATGTGCCCTGGGGCCATACCTTAATTGCTGCTGCTTTTATACCTTAGATTACCTTAAAACTTTTTTCCCATTTCCTTAAGATTAAAGCTAGTAAAACCTAAATTACCTTAGAATTACCTAAAAACCGTGAAAATTACCTCAAACTAAGGTAATTGCCGTAAAAATTTAAACCCTGGGTAGAAGGAACAGTGGAAAAATAGGAAAAGAAAGAATAAAAGAGCCGTTTTTCCCCTGACACATGAAAATGTGCTAGAAGATTTTGTACCCAGTTCTCTCCACAAGCAGGGATCTGAATAGTATTCTCCGTCGATATAAATTCAATTGAGAGTTTCGGGATAAGATTTCCTTTACGACTAGAAATAGGTAGAAGTGTTTCTTTCCTCCTTCGAGAAATCTCTTCCCTGACTTTAACGTTATTAAAATGAACAATGAAAAACGGTGTGGATCAAGTCGAATTCTTTCTTTAAATGAAGTTCAGTGGCGGTAAAGAAGGCCTTATTGTGATTTTAAAACTGGCGTACCAGTTTAAAAGTTTGAAGGCTAATAATGAATGGCAGAGGCAAGGGGGCTGTGACATTGGCATATCAAGCAGGACAATGCCTCAGAGACTGACCATATATACATATGATCAGCGCTCAAACTCCCTCTGGCTGCTGAAGACTCAGCAGATAGACCTATAGGCTCCCCAAACTCCCCATCCTTAGCTGACTAGGATGTTGAGGTTGCAGTGACCAAAGGAACTAATGAGTTTGGACGGGACTCGAACCCCAGTCTGGCGTTCACTAGTCAGGGACATTACCGTATTGGCCACCACAACCCTAAAATTACTTTAGAAAATTTTGTAATGTATAAGAGGGTTAGGATGAGAGTGGGCATTAAACTCTACTTTAACCCTTACATTGCTAGTGGTGAATTCAACAAAATTTCTAATGTAGCAAATTCTCTCAATACATGGAAACCCTTGCTTGTTGATATTCATTGGTAAGTTCTCATCAAGAACTTGGAAGGCTCTGATCAATGCCTTTCCAATAAATACCAACTTGCTATGGTTTGGGTGATTTCAAAAGATGCTTCCCTTTTTCAAATTTTTATGAAGGCGCCAATGGCAGTGAAATGGTTAAAAGTTGCTTTCGGGTCCAGGTATCTGAATTCAGTGTACTTTACAATAGTCAATAGAAAGATAGAAGGATCCCTTGATGATAATCGTTTGTGTTAGTGGACGTTACACACATTGAAAATACATAGATACATTAAAATGCATTGAAAATACATAGATACATTAAAATGCATTGAAAATACATAGATACATTAAAATGCATTGAAAATACCCAGATATGCATTGAAAATATAGATATAAGAAGATTCATTGTGCATTATGTATTATAGTAGGTTGTACCAATTTGGAGTTTTAGATCTTCGTGGGAGTGAAGATAATATAGGTTGAAGTGAATTTGGGCTATATATCCCGGCGTTGGGGCTGGAGAGGCCATTCAGGGTCGAGGAACAATTGTGATTACGGTATGAAGTAAAAGTTAGACATTAGACAGAAAGGTGGGGAAAGGGAAACAAAAACTGATAAAAAGTGTAAAATAGGGAGAGTAGAGAAAATTAGTCAAGGGTGAAAAGACTAAAAAGCTGCCAAAAGCCTTCAAGTACTTTCTACATTTCCCGCCAAGGAGGCTCTTGCCCCCCCCCCCCCTTTTTTTTTTTCCCTCATACACAGAAAAGGAATCTCAATTGGCATTACATAATAAAAAGAAATCTGTCATTGAATTAAGGGCAAATAATTAATTGAATGATTGATGATTCAGCAGCTAAAGGTTCAAAGCTTAATATGTGAGTTTCCTCTGTATCAAATTGTCACTACTTTTTCCTACCAGGGAATATTTCATAAAAATTAGCCCTTCAGCACGGGCAGTCAATAGCTGTTTACAAACAGAAGAAAGAAAATAGTTCTGAATCAGGGCGATAGAAGTTTTCCCCTCTGGGTACACTGTTAAAAAAAAAAAAAAAAAAAAAAACCGTAATTTCAATCGAAACTTCCTTGTAAAAATATACTGTTCTCAGCCGCATTTCAAAAAAATATAGTGACCGTAATTTTACCATAATGTTGTTATTATCTTTTACGTTTTGGTGACTGTAATATCACTCCTTTACGTCATTATATCTGTTTTTAAAACGGTAAATGCCTGGCAACATTTATTCCAGGATTTTTAACAGTTTTTTAACAGCAAATTTTTAATTGTGCATTGTGTAGTACATTCTTCTTACAATATTTATAGGAAGAATCCTGTGTTTGAACATCAAGCCATAAGATTCTGCCCAGAGATATTCAGTACAATATTTAGTGTGAGAAATCCAAAATAATATTTTTTTTTTAAATCATCTAATTATTTGGCCGTTATTATATTTGGATAAAATTCCTTTGACACTAGAATAATGTCGTTATTGCGTTAAGAAATGAATCTCATTAATATATATATATATATATATATATATTTATATATATATATATATATATAAATATATATATATATATATATATATTATATATATGTATATATATATATATATATATAAATTATATATATATGTATATATATATGTATATATATATATATATATATACATACATATATATATATATATATATATATCTAATTCATACCTGAGAAGAATGTTTATCAATGGTTAAAGTTAAATGTCCTTAGGAAAAGATTGATAGATGTGGCTCAAGAAAAAATATAGGAATCGAGGATTGATAATAACCAGTGTTTATCAAACTTTATCGGATGTGGGACTTTTATTTAGCTGGGATTACTTTGCATTTTCGTTTTTGTTTTCTACGATAGAAGGGTATCGTGAAATAATACTTGTATCACTATTATTATATTATTTTTTTTATTATTATTTTCATTATTATTATTATTATTATTATTATTAGTAGTAGTAGTAGTAGTAGTAGTAGTAGTAGTAGTAGTAGTAGTAGTAGTAAGTAAGAATAAACTCCAAATCATATTACAGCATACTCCTCCTTGTTTATCATGAGTAAAGACCTCTGTTAATTAAAAGACCAACAACATCTAAACAAACCAATTTTAAGACATTAAAGGCATAAGTGGTGAACGTTTCCTCTCAGTAAGTTTGAGTGTAAAACTTACTAGTTTTAGAGTTAGATTTTATATAAGACTAAGATTCAGACTTCTTTACAATTTCAAGAGAAAGATTTTTCAACAATTTTAAGAGCAATACTCTTTTTTACAAGTTTTAAGCGTTAGACATTTATATTGTTGTTGTTGTTGTTTTAGATTGCCTGGACCTTACGGTCAGGCACGGGCTCTTGCACACTTGCAGCCCGTAGTTGTTTTTTTTTACCAGGTTATGGGATAATCTGCAACTTTTATGTGTAGGAGGTTGGGGATAGTATGTTTGGCCAAGGATAATTTGCACCTTGCTTTTCTTATTTTACAGTCGATCCAGCCTCTTTTTGGTCAAAGGACAGGTAGAAGGTGATTAAGATTTAGTCTTCTTTACAATTTTAAGAGTCAAGATTTTAAAAGACGTTTAAAAATAAGACTTTTATAAGCTTAACGGTTAGATATTTTTGCAATTTTAAGAATTGTATCTTTAAAGTTAAGGAAACAACTTTTTTTTTCAAATTCAAGCGTTAGAACTTTTTCTGGAGTGGAAATGTTGAGCTTTTACAAGTTTAAATTCAACCTTTTTTAACAAGTTCATAAATGAGACTTAAACTCCAAATTATATAAGTCTTAAAGCTCTCAAAGTAAGATAGAGTTACGTTTCAGGGTGTGTAGCCATTATAACACCTAGGTCATAGGGGAATATTAAGTCTTATATATTTTACGTGACTGGAAGGAAATATTAAGACCCACACGTTCAAGGAGGACACTGCCCTAAGCAAATATCCCTACAAGAATGATTGGCATTTCAAGCCTTTTACAAAAGTCTGTCATTCAAATGAACGTTTCAGTGCGTCATTGTTCTATGTATAGACCCAAAATATTAATATATCATCTCTTGTCTTGGAGATAAGTAATTGGATCGGATCGCTGCAACGCAAATGAACCTCGAAAACCAAAATATGGTTTGAATAAGTGAACAGTATTTGTATTGTGTCAATAGCAACTGTTAAAGAACATGAGAGATACACGAAAGAACGCAATAGGCTCTCCCGAATTCACAGAATTATTCAAACAAAGCATACAATTTTGAAAAGGCTCACATTGTGGATTAGCAGTTTAATCAGGTTTACGCGCAGGAATACCTCTCGGAGATCCTTTGGAATATTGCATGAAATGACGAAGAAATGTGAAAGTTTGAGTACTGAAGTCAATGAGAAACGTAAGAGCAAATATGGGGCAAATAAGTGCCAAAGGTCCGTCAATACGAACGGAAATGGCCTTTGTCTCTGATTATAATTAGATGTGGTTTTACATGCGGATCTTGCAATTGTAATATAAATAATAATACCAATTCCCTAACATCGCAAGAGGGTCTGCCCCTCTCTTTTTTTTTTCTTCTCCTGTACTTCACTTTCTCCCTATTTCCTTAATCTTTCCCATCCCGAGTACCTGCCTTTGAGCTATAAACTGGATTGTATCCAGGGGTACTCTTCCTTTCCCCATTTTCCCCACTTCCCTATCCTTATTATTATTAATATGCGGATCTTAGCCTGTAAAACAAGTGGGAATTCACACATGAGAGAGAGAGAGAGAGAGAGAGAGAGAGAGAGAGAGTCCATAGGTCTTTGATACTCTCGTATTTGACCTTTAAACTTCATATCCAATATTCTATCCTCGGTAGTCACTGTATTGATATTATTGATATAAACTTTCTGCAATGTGTATAATTTATACTTTTTTTTAATATTTCATGACTTGATTGGGAACATAAAATAAATATATTTGGGAGCATTATTATTGTTAACACTACTATTTTATTTATTTTGGTGGTGTTGTTCTTAAATATTTTGTTTTTCCATGTTTCCTCTCTTCACTGGCTACTTTTCCCTGGTGGAGCCCTTGGGCTGATATCATCTTGCTTTTCCAACTATGGTTGTAGCTTAGCTAATGATAATAATAATATAATAATAATAATAATAATAATAATAATAATAATAATAATAATAAAGTGCACCTCGAATTTAACATGATTAATATCGAAAATGATAAAGAGAACAAAATCAGGATGAATCCTATTCCCTACCTGAATGAGAGAGAGAGAGAGAGAGAGAGAGAGAGAGAGAGAGAGTTTTCCGTTGCATTGTTATGTTTCGATTTAATCGATTATACTCAGATAAAGAATTTTGTAGAATCAGCAGTAACGAAATATAAAAGATTTCGAAAATAAAGGTTTCTAAGCATTCATGAGGCTCTTGATACAATTGTATAACCATTTCTAGCGATTAAATTGATAAACATGACTAATGATTATAACACTTGAATTATAATCACCATTTATAATATTCTTTTCGGTTTTTTTACCTTTTATCATCCGCAAAGTGATCTTAGATTCTCCTTTTGGCTCTTCATGCTATTATTATTATTATTATTATTATTATTATTTATTATTATTATTATTATTATTATTATTATTATTATTATTATTATTATTATTATGAAAAATAGGGATTAAGTAAAATTAATCAATAACTTACTTATGGATACACAGACAGACACAAACACACACATAGAAGAAGAAGAAGAAGAAGAAGAAGGAGAAGAAGAAGGAAAAAAAAACACGTTACACTGAATATTGTTTTGTGTGTTCATTAGAACAATGTCAATATAAAATGAATTGTAAACTTATGTTAACTATTAATCACTTGAATATAATATGAAGAAAAGGAAAATTCATTGTTTCTTTAACTAAAGAAAGTTAAAGAAGCTAAGGATATACTAGGATTCCTATAGGACACACATTGACGCCACTAAGGTAAATCGCCTTCAATGAAAATTATATGTATATATATATATATATATATATATATATATTCAAATAAGCCATACATATTTTTGATACATTAATGTCTGGATTCTCTTAACGACCTCGGGATCAGAGCCCCAGGCGAAATCACACAAAGACAAGAGCTTGTGTCCGGCCGGGATTCGAACCCTGGTCGGCAAGCTTGTATAGACAGTCACTACCACTTGGCCACGAAGAAAGATAAAAGTCAATGACAATTCTTCTGTACTTATACCTGTCGAATTCAGGTGTTTTGTACTTAGAATTTAAATCAACCCATCTTCACCATCGTAGCTAATTGGTAGTTTGTTACTTGGCATTCGATTAATGATAAATTTTGCACATTTAGACGTGTTTTTCATATTCAAATAGGCCATATATATTTTTGATACATTAATTGTCATTGACTTTTATCTTTCTTCGTGGCCAAGTGGTTTAGTCACTGTCTATACAAGCTTGCCGACCAGGGTTCGATTCCCGCCGGACACAAGCTCTTGTCTTTGTGTGATTTCGCCTGGGGCTCTGATCCCGAGGTCGTTAAGAGAATCCAGACATTAACGTATCAAAAATATATATGGCTTATTTGAATATGAAAAACACGTCTAAATGTGCAAAATTTATCATTAATCGAATGCCAAGTAACAAACTACCAATTAGCTACGATGGTGAAGATGGGTTGATTTCAATTCTAAGTACAAAACACCTGAATTCGACAGGTATAAGTACAGAAGAATTGTCATTGACTTTTATCTTTCTTCGTGGCCAAGTGGTTTAGTCACTGTCTATACAAGCTTGCCGACCAGGGTTCGATTCCCGGCCGGACACAAGCTCTTGTCTTTGTGTGATTTCGCCTGGGGCTCTGATCCCGAGGTCGTTAAGAGAATCCAGACATTAATGTATCAAAAATATATATGGCTTATTTGAATATGAAAAACACGTCTAAATGTGCAAAAATTTATCATATAATATATATATATATATATAGATGTATATATGTATAGATATATGTATATACACACACACACACACACATATATATATATATATATATATAGATGTATATATGTATAGATATATGTATACACACACACACACATATATATATAATATATATATAAATGTAACCGAAGACATTTATGCGTTGTTTCTTTTTCTGAATTTACATTATATACACTTCATAGGAGTATGATTGAAATAGTTATCCTCATTAAATGTTGATAGCATTTCTATTGATGATAATCAAACTAACGTTATTAATATTGACGGTATTGATGTTTTTTAAATGCGACTATATCGTCTAAAATATTACGAAATTATCTTGAATACGAGGTTGAAGTGCTAAGAAAAAAAATGGATTTGGATAATCTGTCATGATTATTATTATTTTTTTTTTTTCTTTTTTTTTTTTTTTTTGCAAACTACTGAACTGTTGTATCTAACTTCATCGTCTTCAGTAGCTCTGAACGGAAATAACTAAGTTAAATTGCGGTTTTCAAGTGTATAGTTATTTATATATTTAGTCAATTGTATTTAAATACGAACAGAGCGAAGAAATAAAATGGTCTTCACATTAGATTCTGAAGGTAATGAAGTTTTACATTACGAGGAAAACCCCTTACGCTCCCTCGTCAAAGATCAGGGTTGAAGGTCATTTGTTAAGGTCAGACGTTACGGAATACGAGGAAGACTTTTTATCATCAGAAGTGAACCTTATGTGAGTCTTCTTTAAACACTTAATTGATTATATTCCATTGTCATAAATTTCTTACAAACTAGAAAAAATTTAATAAATTACTTTACAAACTACAGAAAAATTAGTCATAAATTACTCGACAAACTAGAAAAAAAATTTCATAAATTATTTTACAAACTACAGAAAAAATGAGTTATAAATTACTCGACAAACTAGAGAAAAAGTCATAAATTACTTTACAAACTACAAAAAAAAAAATGATCATAAATTACTTGACAAACCAGAGAAAAAATTTGTCATGCATTACTTAACAAACTAGAAAACAAAATTTTCATACATTACTTGACAAACTAAAGAAATTTATTTTTCATAAATTACTTGACAAACTAGAGAAAAAATGTCATGAATTACGTGACAAACTAGAAAAAAAAATCGAGTGTCCTGTATATTATTCCACTGGTATATTCATTTACTATTTTTTCTCTCCTCAAAACACAATAGGTTTAATGTGTAGAATGAACTCTCTTTATTCCTTTCCTTTTAAAATTTAGCCATTTGCATAAAATTTGCATATGCTCTGTAGCATAGCTAGGATCCCAGGTGGCTTTCGCGCGCTTTCGCGAAAACGGAGTAATATTTGGAAAAAAAAAAAAAAATGTATGAAAATCTTAATAACATTTTGGACAGCTATGTGAAAATGTTGAGGGGCATCACGAGTTTGTGTGAGTCTACAAAAAGTCAGTCAATTTATATTTAACTGAAATTGAAAGCTGACCTTTTAGTTATCCTTATGAAATATTTCGTTGTCTTTTATTTTTCTTGAAGTTGATGTTGACGTGATACTAATTTATATAATTATGACGACAGAAAATATCGATTCGTGTGCCATATAAATAGTATATATATATATACATATATATATATATATATATATAATGTGTGTGTATGTGTGTGTGCGTGTGTGTTTGTGTGTGTATATATATATATATATATACACGTGTGTGTGTTAATATGTGTATATATATATATATATATACACGTGTGTGTGTTAATATGTGTATATATATATATATATACACACACACGTGTGTGTTAATATGTGTATATATATATATATATATACAGTATATATATAGATATATATATATATATATATATACATATACATATACATATACATACGTTTATATATGTACCTATATAGAAAGAGAGATTATATGCATATATGTACTGTATATGTGCAATAAATCTTCATATGAAATTTGATGCTACAGACCCATTTAATGAAATTAACGGATTATTCTAAATCATTAATCTTTATAGTAAACTAGTGTACCCCATCCGTTAAAACTGACGGATAAATATTTAGATAGATTTGCACAGGCACACACACACACACACATTGATTTCCAAGTGTACCTCTCGGGGTACCCCCTCTCACCAGGTTATGACTATTCCCTCTCCTCTGGGTATGACTATTCCTCTCCTCCCTACCCAAGGGACGGTATAGACCGAGCATTCGTAGGTCTGGCAATGCTGTTGAGCGTGATTGGAAATATATGTATATATATATATATATATATGTGTGTGTGTGTGTGTGTGTGTTGTATATATAAGTACAGTATATATAGCCAGACATGTAGATCTTTATTATATAGGGAAGATTGCCATTTTCTATATAAAACTCAATGTTAAGCTGCAACTATAAGGAAAAGAACAATCCTATAAGTTCAAGGCACAATATACAACCAGCTCATACGTTAAAGTAACTGATAATTACAATTACAATTTAGAATAAATAAAATACGGCTTGCGTAGAATAAGAGACAGGACGGTTGGAGCTCTCTCTCTCTCTCTCTCTCTCTCTCCTCTCTCTCTCTCTCTCTCTAAATCATGTTAGTTCTTCAATAACCTTCTAGAGGTACTCAGTATCTTGACAGACTCTTATTGATACATGTAAAAAAAATTTACTCCTGTTAGAATCCAAATATTTCTTTAGGTGTAATATAGTTTTTGGCAGGCATCAGATTACTTTAAATACTCCATTTGTTCTGATCAGGATTGGAAAATGCAAGCAAATGGTCCTCAATCTTTATTGTCCTGAGTACAGCTCTTCTAGGAGAAGGACACTTCAAAATCAAACCATTGTTTTCTTGTTTTGGGTAGTGCCATAGCCTCTGTGCCATAGTTTTCCACTGTCTTGGGTTAGAGTTCTCCTGCTTGAAGGTACACTCGGGCACACTATTCTATCTAATTTCTCTTCCATTTGGTTTTGTTAAAGTTTATGTAATGTATATAGGAAATGTTTATTTTAATGTTGTTACTGTTCTTAAAATATTTTATTTTTCCTGTTTTTCCTTTCCTCACTGAGCTTTTTTCCCTTCTGGTCCCCCTGGGCTAATAGCATCCTGCTTTTCCAACTAAGGTTGTAGCTAAGCAAGGTATAATAATAGAAATGATAATACAGACACAAATTCTACAAACGATGCCAGATGTAATGAATACAATATAGTGTAATGGGATATAATATATTGATATGATATAATACCACTAGAAGATTGATGATAGAATATATTTTACAAATAATATCGAGACTTTGTCGTGTTTTCATCAAGATGACTAATACCAATTCAATCATACAAATTACACTATAAATTACTATACACCGACCTTTTAAACTGTGCGTCTTTTCAAGACATATAGAATGATTACCTTAAAGGTTATCATGCACTGAAATAGTGTTACTGACAAAGTGATAATTTTGTGGTATAATAAAAAAAAAAGGGAAGGGGAATTGATAACAGCTATAGTCAATTCCTTTTAGCGAGGCAGATTTGCACCGACTCGCTGGGGTGCCCTTTTACCTCGGAGACGTTCCTGATCGCTGATTGGTTGGACAAGATAATTCTAACCAATCAGGTAGCAGGAAACTTTTTCCGAGCAAAAAGGGCGCCGCTGCGAGTCGGTGCAAATGCTCCCCATTGAAAATAAATTAGTATAGAAGGATTTGGAACCAATAACACGGCATATAACGTTGATCCGATTTAGCGCACTTTATAATTATACCGCAGGTAAGATATGAGGGATCAACCGAGAATCAAAATTTTCTGAGTAAAGGCCAATGGAAAGAAAAATAAACTTGATGACATTTTTCTAGTCCATTCCCATAGGAAACATGAAAAATAAAGAGAAGGGAAAGATAAAAATCATGAAAGAAATTAGAAAGTTGTATGAATTTAAAAGAAAAAAAAATATTTTTTTTTAACATTTGCATAATAGGCATATTTAATTCATTATGGTGTGTAATTCTTGAGATACTGTTGAACTGAAATATTGCACATGTAGTCCCAACGATGTAGAAAAAAAAAGTGTAGCTGATGTTATGATCTAAAGCTTTATAAAGCTACAATTATTTTAGAGATTGGATTATTCGTGAAATATTATACACATATATATATATAGATATATATATACATATATATATACTTTATATATATATATGTATATATATGTATATATATATAGATATATATATATACATATATATATACTTTATATATATATGTATATATATGTATATATATATATATATATATATATATATTTTTATATGTATGTATATATATAAAGTAGGGAAAAAGGATATGAAAAAAAATTATTGAAGCTATAGTAACATGGCTTTCAGACTTCATTAATAAGTAAATTTTATCAACTACGGTATTTTCTTCACTTTGAGGGCTTCATATGGAGTTTATGCATTTTATATATATATATATATATATGTGTGTGTGTGTGTGTGTGTGTGTGTGTGTTGTGTGTGTATATGTGTGTGTACGCATATGTGAATGATTATACCTACATGATGATTGTATATGTAGACATATAAACAAATAGTATATGGTGATTAACTTATCTAGTGCCATATTCATTGCTCTCCTCTAATTTCATTTATCACTCATCTTCAAATATCGATAACCCAATATATTGCAAAGTAATTTTTTAAAATTCAATCTTTTGCAAACACTCAGTTGGACAGCATGATTATCCCCGTAAAGCTAAACTAGGTTTAAAGAGAGAAATTAATTTATATTATCTGTGCAATATCTCTGTTGCATTATTTCATTTCATTTCCCTAGTAGTTTGTTAGAAAAATCAAGCGGATATTAAGGAGATATATTTTAGCGTATGAATACGTGGAGTTGTGTTGTGCCTCTTCGTCCCATTGTGAATGATATTTTGTTTATGTTATATTTATAAAAGAGTCTGAATGTAGTATCTGGGGAAATTAAATTAATTTGTAATTAAATTTCTTTGAAAATCATCATTGTAATATGTTTCGTAGATGCAGTGTTATTATCATTGTTAATATTTGTTATTTTTACCATGATTTTTATTATTATGGTTATTGTTAATGTTATAGTGTATTTTTATTATTATTATTATTATTATTATTATTATTATTATTATTATTATTATTTTTATCATTATTGTTGTTACAATTACAGTAATTGTTATTGTTATTATTATTATTATTATTATTATTATTATTATTTTACATAAAGTTTTATAATTTTTATTACTAATGTTATTATTATTATTATTATTATTATTTTTATTATTATTATTATTATTATTCTTATTACTAATGTTATTATTATTATTATTATTATTATTATTATTTTATTATTATTATTATTATTATTATTATTATTATTATTGAAAGGAAACGAGGAAATAAATATCCTACAAAAGATGTAAACATTATTATTTATTATTATTATTATTATTATTATTATTATTATTATTATTATTATTATTATTATTATTATTATTATTGCTGTTGTTGTGGTAGTCGTTATTGTTGTGATTGTTATCCTACACTAATATCAACCTATGATAACCAGTAATAGTAACTATTATTTAATGTCATAATTTTTCTTAATTTTATAAATGTAACTCGTGTTTATTTTATTAATGCGATCACAAAACAGTTGTTTATGGTAATGACTTTTCATTTCATAATTATGAATAACGAGCATCTGACCAGGTATGTTATGATAAAACCTTTGGTAAATAAACTTTGCTTTCAATTGTTTATGTGTT
>NC_090757.1:26369231-26381731 GCF_036898095.1 Palaemon carinicauda
GAAATTCAATCTTACGGATGTCCCGCCATGAAATTTTCGGTGCGGGTCGTTTGCCATCTCCCTAACTATTCCAGGAGTTCAGTTCTTGGAACGAAATTGGGAGAGAGAGAGAGAGAGAGAGAGATTTGGCTTAAAATGTGATCCATAAATTTCACACACACACACATACACACACACACACACACACACACATATATATATATATATATATATATATATATATATATATATATATATATATATATATATATATATATATATATGTATATATATATATATATATATATAGATCTATATAAATATATATATTTATATTTGTGTATATATATATGTATGTATACATAATATATATATATATATATATATATATATATATATATATATATATATATATATATAAATATATAAATTATATATATACACATGAATATATATATATATATATATATATATATATATATATATATATATATATATATATATTCATGTGTATATATATATATATATATATATATATATTTTTGGGCTCAAGCCATGTCGTCCTGATGGAAGTTCCTATAGGGTAGCTTCCTAGGGTATATTACAACTACGGCGATATTCCCAGAGAATTTACCTTAAGGTACCAGAATTCTAACTCCTGGAGCGAGTATCCCTCGTGAAAGGGATATCGCGACATATCAGAGGACGTATTCTAGACACGCCACATGGCAATCTACATCCTGGACAGAGATTTCGTCTCGTAGGAGGTGATTGGCGAGATACGAATTCGGGAAAGAAAAAGGGGAGCCGCTCCCAAGGCTTCCATATCCTCCGATTCGTATGCGTGCCTGGCGCCAATCCTGGCGCCATCTGTATTCCTTTTTGCGTAGCTTAACAACTCGGTGTTTTTTCCTGTTTTTCTAGCAAATCTTGGATTTATTCTACTTTTCATGGCTTCTCCGTCTTCGTTGGCCTCTGATAAGTTGAGTATAATGTCTTTTATGTATAAATGTAGGCTCTTGGTAAAATTTTGAGTGATTAATAGGATTAATCTTTGATACAAGAGCCGTAGCCTACCAGAGGCGTCCTGGACGCTGTCGCTAGGTATATATTAGTTAGTCAGAGCGACATTCCTGGTTGTTTGGCTTTAATAAATTTTAGCTATTTAGCATTACATAGGATTTCCTTTCGTGCTTAGTATTATTTGGCGAAGTATTCGCCATTCTGGCCAACGCTAGGCCATGTAGCCTAGTCGTTTGGTCCTAGTACTTCATGCATGATTATGGTTTTTCCGAGTGTAATTAAAATTTTATTGAAGCTTTAGGCTATATTTTATACATTTTAGACTGTGTGGAATATTTCCAAGATAGTATACGAGTGAGTTTCGGTGATTTAGGTAATCGATTCTCTTGGTGCCTAGGCTAGTTGCTTATGGAGCCTTAGTATACTTTACCATACTCCCCGGTTGCTTTCTTTTCTTCGGAGAAGGTATGCAATCCCTTTCCCTCTGTTTAAGCCTTGGGCTTATCCCTAAGTGGTTTTTTCCGAATTTATTTTCGATAAAACTATACTGGGGTGTTACTGTACCTTCCTGTTCCTGTAGTATGGTTCAAGAGGGACAGAACAACAGAGTTTTTTAGTCTGAGTCTGTGTTGTCTGGCTTGGGGCTGAGTCCCCCTCGCTGACCTGACACAGACAAAGGGAGCTTAGCTCCCTTAGGTCACTACCGAAGGTTTCTGTGGATATGATTCCTTCTTTTGTGATCTACCAGACTAGTCCTTGTTGCTGTTCTCAGGGGAGGATAAGTTCTTTCCCTGGGAGTAGCAACACCTTCCTTGCTTTGGTGCTCTGGGAGCTGGCAAGTATTGCTGGCCTTCCCCCTTAGATCTCCCTTAGGCTAAGATAAGTTTCTTGGCTGCGGGTGATCTGTCACTAAAGCAAGGTTGGCAGGACCCTCTTGTCCCTTCCCCCTCTTTCTCCGTAATGGCCGAGCCATTACTGTACTGTACGTCGTTCTACATCTGGACCTAGTATAGGTTAGGATGTGGAATTGACTCAGCCCCTTGCCGGCCGGCAGAGCTGCTGGCCGGCAAGGGTCTTATGTTTTCGTGTGCTGCCCGGACCTCTCTTGGTCCCCTCATCCATACCTGCCTGTAGAGCCAGACGGCATTGGTCAGGAAGCCTGAATTAGTTTCTCCCCTTCCTTATATGCACTCTTTCGGTTGCCGGGCTTGGAGGTTGTGTACACTCTTATCCCGGTATCCATTCTATTTTTCTTCTAGTGCTGTACCTGACCCGGCTGCTGGCCTATGAGGCCGGCAGCCTGGCAGGTGTAGTCCTCTGGTCCTTTTGCTGCCGGCTGGCATCGGTCTTGTACCTTTGCCGGCCGGCTTATGTCAGCCCTTGTCTGCCGGTCACCAAGAGTGTGGCCGGCAGCTGGGTACTACCTTGTGTAGTTGCTGGCCGGCAGCCATTGCCGGCCAACATTGGCTGTTACCGGCCGGCAGTTGCTGCCGACCGGCACATGCATTTGAACCAGAGTGCTGCTGCCTTATAGCTGTTAAGTAGTACACTTTAAAGCTAGTTGTGGTGTGTGTCGGCCGGCAAAGGCAGGCCGGCACACATCCCCCTATACTGTACCAGTATTCTTCAGTATAACATATACAGTAAGAAGAAAACTATGGTAAGGGTTTTGGTACAGCACTGTGTCTTCTAACACTATTGTGTTTTCTTGCACATCCCTTTGCTGTTGCCCTACAGATAGGAAGCTGAGTTCTTTCCTGTCTATTATCCGGGATTTTAAAATCATTGCTTAGGTGTGAGCTCCACCTGTTTCCTCTGGAAACCTTGCATTGGTTACTCTAGAAGAGATAAACCATTTTGATTTTATTATCTGGAAGGCTGCAACAATGGGTTGTGAGGGAAACACAAGTGTGTGTCTTTCCTTTCTGAATTGTTATGCTATACTATGCATATCCAGTGATACATAGTTCACTTGATACTCATGGAAATTTCTTCTCTTTACAGAAGGACACTCCGAAGTGGGGAAGTGCTTTCTGCAATGTCAGCAGCAAGAACCTCTGCGGACATGAGTTTTGTAGGAGACACGCAGCATACGCTGTCTCCAAGGATGATCTCCGGTATTGGGACCCTCAGGTATGTACTGTGTGCACTAACCTGATTACTGAGACCTTTAATTCCCCTAGCACAGAGGAATCAAGGGATATAGCTAGGAAGAAGCTTCGTACCTGGGTAAGGGGCTTCCAAAAGAACACTTATGGCCCTTATCTTCCAAGTGAGAAGGTGAGGGCGTATCTTATCCCTAAGGCATCAGCTGATGCAGTGATTCCCCAGCCTCAAGAGGAGATCCCCTAAGTTCAGATCCAGTGGATGCTGAAGTCGCGGTCGCGATGCAAGACATCCAGTTAGATGACAGGATGTCTGATGTGGATGGGTGTCAGGAGGAAGACCTCCTGGCAGAAGCCCAGGATGAAGTTCAAGCCCCAGACGTTGTAGAGGTAGACGTCGACGAGGTGTCGGCTACTCCGGTTCAGATTCCGGAGCCTATTCCCTCTACATCGGCCGGTCTCCCAGTAGAGCTGGGACAGGCCCTCTCTTCTATTGTTGGAATGATCCAACAAATGCAGAAGGAGAATCAGGAGAAGGCGGCTGCAATGGAACTGCGAATGCAGTGCCTTGCAGAATCACATGGGCCCCAGAAAAAGCTCAATGTGAAAGACCTTCCCTTGTGCTCAGATGCTAACCCATGGAGGTATGCTGAGCACATGCCGATGACGACTGGAAAAATCGTCATCTTGGATAAGCTGGGCTCAGTTCCCCTGGAGGAGGTGGAATTCTGGCCCAGCAAGGCATCATATCCGGACTGTTATGTCCGGCTGAGGAAGGAACCAGCTTCAAAGGAGGAGACAGAGCCGAAGGAGGTCATAGTGATGGACCATGCTAAGGCTCAAGCTCTACTTTCATCCTCGATGAAAGAGAGGGGCTTCTCTAACTCAAAGGTAGCCGCATTGAATAGGAAGCTCCCTTCCTTTGTGTCCTCGCCTACTAGAGCCTTCCCCTTTTTACAGAAAGGGTTTCTGGCTGTACTAAAAGCAGTCGAGGCCGGCAAGTCTTGCCCCTCCCTAGAGGAGTGTAAACCCTTGTCGCTGGCCCTGCCTATGGACCACAAAGACTGGAAGGACGTCCATCTTACGTTCTCAGTTGGAAAGTTGGAGGCTGATATTGCCGGACGTCAGTTCGGCAAGGACCTCCCTAAGCTGTCTGACTTTCTTTTGCGAAGTGAGTTCGATACAAAAGAAAGACTGACTGCCTCAATGTCTCTTCAGACTACTCTCGAGACGATGGCAAGTGACCCCAAGGTCCATGAAATGTTCATGGTAGTGGCCAAGTCTCATCTGGCCACAGTGACGAAGGACCTTTATGGCTTCGTCAAGGCAAGGAGAGCTTGTAGGGAGTTCGTGTTTACCTCGGCTACGGTGAGGCACGAGCCAAAGAAACTAATCTCCTCCAACATTTGGGGAAAAGACCTTTTCCCTACCGACTTGGTCAAAGAAGTTGTTGATAAGGCCGCCTTGGAGAATAGAAACCTTCTCCAGAAGTGGGGCCTGGCTATCAAAAGAAAGTCTTCCCCGGATGAGGGTCCTCAACCAAAGAGGAATACTATGAGGACTAGGCTACCGTCTCGGCCAGCCAAGCCTCTTAGACAGCAACAGCAACTGCAATTGCCATTGCCCCCAGTGCCCCAGATCGTGGCACAAACCCCGACCACTTTTCAGTGGGTACCCCAGGCTGTGTCGACACAGTCCACGGCATTCACCCCAGCGTTCGAAGGGCAGTCTACTTCCTTTCGAGCAAAGCCTAGAGGAGCAGCCAGAGGCTCGTCTAGACGCCCCTCAAGGGGAAGGGGATTCAGGGGTGGTCGTGGTCAGGAAGGCAAGACCTCAGGACGGCAGTCCAAGTGAGGTGATACCGGTAGGAGGGAGACTTCTGAAATTTCGGGATCGGTGGACCTTCGATCCCTGGGCCCACAGCCTACTCAAGAATGGACTGGGCGGGAGCTGGTACAGCACTCCACCCCCGTGCCTTCGGTTTTCCAACACTCCACCCCCGTTATGGAGGAGTACGTTCAAGAACTGTTGGAGAAAAAAGGTGATCCGAAGGGTGAAGCCCATCAATTTCTAAGGGAGGCTGTTTTGTGTTCCCAAGAAAGACTCGGAAAAGCTCAAAGTCATTCTGGACTTGTCGCCACTCAACAAGTTCATAGTGAATTCCAAATTCAAAATGCTAACACTGCAACACATAAGGACCTTACTGCCCAAGAGGGCATATTCCGTCTCTATAGACTTGTCAGACGCCTATTGGCACATTACAATTAGCCATCGACTCTCCCCCTACCTAGGGTTCAGGCTACAACGAAGACTATACGCCTTCGGAGCCATGCCATTCGGGCTAAACATAGCCCCAAGGATTTTTACGAAGCTTGCGAGCGTAGCTCTCAAACAATTACGCCTAAAGGGAATTCAGGTAGTAGCCTACCTGGACGACTGGTTGGTGTGGGCAGCATCCGAGACAGTCAAGTGATCCAGTTCCTAGAGTACCTAGGCTTCAAGATCAACAGAAAAAGTCTCGACTTTCTCCATCTCAAAAGTTCCAGTGGCTGAGAATCCACTGGGACCTTTTGTCACACCGTTTCTCCACCCCGGCGAAGAAAAGGAAGGAGATAGCGGGTTCTGTCAAGAGACTTCTAGATTCCAAAAGGATATCAAGACGCGAGCAGGAGAGGGTACTGCGCTCTCTCCAGTTTGCTTCGGTGACAGACCCAGTGCTAAGAGCACAGCTAAAGGATGCAATCGGAGTTTGGAGAAGTTATGCATCAAACGCGCGAAGAGATCTGAGAAGACCAGCCGCTTCGGCTAAGTACTCTTCTCAGCCCTTGGTCCCAAGCCAGACATCTAAAGAAGTCGGTTCTTCTTCAGCCACCTCCCCCGTCGGTGACGATTCACTCAGACGCCTCGAAGGAGGTATGGGGAGGTCACTCTCATCGGAAAAAAGTCCAGGGGACTTGGTCCAAGCTATTCAAGACCTTTCACATAAAACTTTCTAGAAGCTAGGGCAGTGCTCCTTACCTTAAAGAAAGTCTCCCCGCGTCACTCGATCCACATAAGGTTGGTGATAGACAGCGAGGTAGTTGTGAGATACTTGAATCGACAAGGATCGAGGTCACCACCTCTCAACCAGGTGATGTTGGCCATCTTCCGATTGGCGGAAAAGAAGAAGTGGTACCTGTCGGCAGTTCACCTTCAAGGAGTCCGCAATGTGACAGCGGACGCTCTATCCAGGTTCACACCGATAGAGTCGGAATGGTCCTTAGACGCAGGATCATTCTCCTTCATTCTGAATCAGTCCCAGAACTGCAGATAGACCTCTGTGCGACGAAAGACAACAAGAAGTTGCCCCTGTACGTGCCCCGTACGAGGACCCCTTAGCGGAAGCAGTGGACGCGATGTCCCTCGACTGGAACAGATGGTCTAAGATTTATCTGTTCCCTCCTCACAACCTTCTGTTGAGGGTCCTCAACAAACTGAGATCCTTCAAGGGGTAGCGGCAATAGTGGCCCACAAGTGGCCGAACAGCGTGTGGTTCCTCCTGGCATTGGAACTGTAGCTGAAGTTTGTACCACTACCAGATCCAGTTCTGACCCAGCGAGTCCAGAAGTCAACTGTCTGCGCTTCATTACAGAAAACCCGGACCCTGCAGCTCATGATTTTCTCTCCCTAGCGGTGAGAAAGCGTTTCGGGATTTCGAAAGCCAGTATAGACTTCCTTGAGGAATATAAGTGCAAATCTACTAGAAGGCAATATGAGTCATCTTGGAGAAAATGGGTGGCCTTTTGTCAAAGCGAAGAATCCGCAGGAGATCTTGACAGACTTCTGCTTATCTTTCTTCTCCACCTCCATGGTCAAGGATTGGCAGCGAACACGATTTCATCGTGTAAGTCTGCTTTGACAAGACCCATTCTATATGCCTTCCAGGTCGACCTAGGTAACGAGATCTTTAATAAAGTCCCGAAAGCCTGTGCTAGGCTCAGACCTTCAGCACCTCCAAAGCCCATTTCATGGTCTTTAGACAAGTTCTTCATTTCGCTTCTCTGTTGAGCAATGAAGAGTGTGCATTAAAGGATTTGGCACAAAAAGTTATTTTCCTATTTTGCACTCGCGTTCGGGGCCAGGGTTAGTGAGATTGTAGCCTCTCGTGAGAGGCAGGTCGTGTTCAGTTCCTGGATGGGGGAGAACTGAACCTGTTTCAGGATCCTACGTTTTTCGCCAAGAATGAGTTACCCACCAACAGGTGGGGTCCCTGGAGAATCTGCCCTCTGAAAGAAGATGCATCTCTATGTCCAGTAGAATGCCTAAAGGTCTATCTTCATAGAACTTCAGACTTCAAGGGTGGTCAACTATTCAGGGGAGAAACATCAGGCTCAAATTTATCTCTGAATCAACTCAGAGCGAAAATCACATATTTTATTCGCAGAGCGGATCCTGACAATACACCCGCAGGTCACGATCCGAGGAAAGTTGCCTCATCCTTAAATTTCTTTAATTGTATGGATTTTGAACATCTCCGTTCATACACTGGCTGGAAGTCTTCCAGAGTGTTCTTTCGCCACTATGCGAAGCAAGTAGAGGAACTAAAAGAGATCTGTGGTAGCTGTGGGTCGCGGTGTTAACCCTACTGTTTAACTCTGCGAGGAACAGTGGTCTTAATTGGGACGATTAATTCCAGGGTGAGTGTGTAGTTACATACTGTACTACAAACTAAGTGAGGGCACTGTGTTGCCCATGCAGACTGTTCCATTTCCGAAGGTGAACCTAGCATAAGTGCAGACATGTGTGCCGAGCGTTTCTAACGCTAATGTCATTGATTTGTAATACAGGCTTTTATGACTTTGATACCTCGGTATCTTAAAAGTGGCATCTAATGTTTTTTCTTTCAGACAAACAAGCTCTGTTTACTATCATACTTATGCTTAAAGTTTTGGGTTATCCTCTTCTTATGTATATATATATATATATATATATATATATATAATTGTGGTTAACCTGTCTATTTATTGCCTGTCAATAATCTGGTTCTTGAGAACCTTGCGTCTCCTTCACCTGTGTCAATTTATTGGTATAATTGAGCATTCATTCTATGTACCTTATCTGGGATAATTCTAATAGAATTGTTCCTTTATGCAAGCTATGTTGCATTGGTTTTCCTCCTATGCGGATATAAAACCTTTGTCCAATACAAGTATTGTGCGGAGAACTGGTCGATATTTCATATTGACGCAGTGGTTCTTTACAAACTATGCTTTACTTAATATAGGGCGAGACCACTATATTAGCTTGCCTGGTATTCATACATAGGTATATGTACTCTTCGAGACTTTTCCAGAGTCTAGTAGGACTCTTCCCTGTAGGGGGCAGGAAGCTGTAACATAGTTTATAGTTAGTTGAAAAGATGTATAACGGTAACATCTTAGGTCTCTAGGTCTAGTCAACCGGGAAAAAATTACCTCCGGGGAGTACGGCACGTTCTGAGAATCCACAGATACAGTAATGCTCTGGTACACTTCCATCAGGACGACATGGCTTGAGCCCAAAAAACGGATTTTGAGCGAAGCGAAAAATCTATTTTTGGGTGAGATGGCCATGTCGTCCTGATGGACCCGCCCTTGCCTTTCTAAGAAAGGGCTGTAGGACCCCTCCCTACATACAGTATCTGTAGCACCTCGTGTACGCTACAAGGAATACAGATGGCGCCAGGATTGGCGCCAGGCACGCATACGAATCGGAGGATAGGGAAGGCTTGGGAGCGGCTCCCCTTTTTCTTTCCCGAATTCGTATCTAGCCAATCACCTCCTACGAGACGAAATCTCTGTCCAGGATGTAGATTGCCATGTGGCGTGTCTAGAATACGTCCTCTGATATGTCGCGATATCCCTTTCACGAGGGATACTCGCTCCAGGAGTTAGAATTCTGGTACCTTAAGGTAAATTCTCTGGGAATATCGCCGTAGTTGTAATATACCCTAGGAAGCTACCCTATAGGAACTTCCATCAGGACGACATGGCCATCTCACCCAAAAATAGATTTTTCGCTTCGCTCGTTATTTATTAAATTAAAATCCGTTATTTATTAAATTATATATATATATACACATATATATATATATATATATATATATATAATATATATATATATATATATATATATATATATATATATGTGTGTGTGTGTGTGTGTGTGTGTGTGTGTATGTGTGTGTGTGTGTGTGTTGCAGTCACTCAGGCCTGGGCATGTCCTTGCGTGAGCACGCGCAGTGTTTTAATAGTATAAGTCATTAGTTTTGTGATGTCTTAAGATGATTATAATTATTACTGAGGTGTTAGATGATGATCTTTCAGTTGTGACTAAAAGAAAAATTCATTTTATAAACTAATGCTTAGATTTTTGTAACAGTTTTATAAATATCTTTCTTTTTTGGATTCGCCCTTTTCCGTGTTATATTGAACTGTGCCTTGCGCACCTATCGCTGCGAATTGCGATGATTTATGATACGGCTTCATAAATCGTAACCCCGACGATCACATATTTAATGAATTAGTGATCTTCCTTATTAGAGAGTAAGAAGCTCATACCTTATTGCAGCTGACACCGGTATGTTCGATGTCGCAAAAATTGATCCACTTTCGCTCGGATTCGTCGCTCGCTTTCGCTCGCTGCAACTTGCTACGTGGCGTCGATGGAGAGAGAGAGAGAGAGAGAGAGAGAGAGAGAGAGAGAGAGAGAGAGAGAGAGAGATATTATGAAAAGGAAGAGGTGTTGCAAAGGTGAGAGGGGGAACAACCCCTTTTGGCCACAGAACCGATAAGATTCGGGTAAACAACTCCCACGGAGTTATCATCGAGTAGTTTTTAATGCATTATAATGTTTGGTTTATAAAAGGATCTGCAAACATGATTTGCTCTCTCTCTCTCTCTCTCTCTCTCTCTCTCTCTCTCTCTCTCTCTCTCTCTCTCTCTTTCTCTCTCTCAGTGTCTTTGTTTGAGTGGTTACCACCGCTAAGGAGGCTCTTTTTCATTTTCTTTTTTTTTCTTTTGTTAGTCACCAGCCTAACTCGAAGAGTTATGTATGAATTTGATGAAAATTTCACGATATATTAGAAATAGACCACCTTAAAAGTTATTAGTTTTTGGCAGTGAATCTGGATCCAGAATTGTTATAATACAGTTGATTCAGTCACGATCATCATTTGAAAAACGAAGTGCTTGGACCGTAGACTTGAGTAAAGTGTTGTTATTCTTCAGTTGCGGAGGTCTGATATCTCTAATTTCCATTTCTATTTGTTAATAAATTCTGAAAGACAAATAGTAGTTTTTGTTGGAATTCTTTTCGAATATAAAAAAAAAAAAACTTTCATTTGCTGTTAATCTCCTGCCTTCAAGAAACTATATCGAAAGAAACTATTTCTCTTTTATTCAAATTCATACTATTTTCTTCTATTTCAAGGGAATTTTGTAACTTAAGATTGAAATTCCCAAATGATTCTACTTAGTTTAAGGAGACGTTTAGGGAAATCAGACTTTGTCACAGTCAATTCAGAACTGTAGTGTATCAGACCTTTTCACTGTCAAATCAGGTCTTTAGTGAATAGGCTATTCCTATAGAAATATATCACTTTAAACTTTGATTTTTTTTTTCTATAATTTCAAGAATTATTCAAGGGTGGTATTGATGTTTATTTGAACATATACGTTCGTAGATATTATGTAATCTCCATCTCCTCCTACGATTATTGACGCAAAGGGCCTCGGTTATATTTCGCCAGTCGTCTCTATTTTGGGCTTTTAATTCAATACTTCTCCATTCATCATCTCCTACTTCGCACTTCATAGCCCTCAGTCATGTAGGCCTGGGTCTTCCAACTCTTCTAGTGCCTTGTGGAGCCCAGCTGAACGTTTGATGAAATAATCTCTCTTGGGGAGTGCGAAGAGCATGCCCAAACCATCTCCATCTACCCCTCATCATGATCTCATCCACATATGGCACTCGAGTAATCTCTCTTATAGTTTCATTTCTAATCCTGTCCTGCCATTTAACTCCCAATATCTTTCTGAGGCCTTTGTTCTCAAATCTACTAAATTCATTGAAGATTGTTTCATTGTCATACCATGACTCATGTCCATACAGATATTATGTAAGAGTATTATAATTTTTTTCGATCTGTAATGCTTGGTTAATACTTATTTTATTGCGACCTTTTATGATATTGACATGTTTATATTTATTATGCTAGTACTTATACAAACATTATTATTATTTTTTCAGTTTTGTTTCCTTTATTATATATGTCATATTCCGTCATGTTAAATGTTATTCTTAAGAATACATATTATGTACTTAAAAAGAAATGCTAAGATAGAAAATAACACTAACGGAAATAGAAATGTACGAATAACTAAATTGAATGATAGTTCATATGTAATTTGATTCAATTATTCATATTCCTTAATACACAATGTGAGCCAGATTCATTGTTATTCACTGACAATCGACATGTCTATTACAAAAATGTTCATTCTGAATTTTACCTTCGAAAAAGAATGAAAATTAATTTTGTAAAATTTTTTAAAAACCCTTTTCTCATATAGCACCTTTTAGCATTCAAGGAACTAGAGTGATTGTCTATATGTGTTTTGATAATCAAGGTACCGCGAGAAAAGCTAAACCATATTAGGGCTGCGGTGGCCTATTGGAAACGTCCCTGCCTGGTGATCGCCGAACGGGAGATCGAGTCCCGCTTAAACTCGATAGTCTCTTTTAGTGTATGCAACCTCACCATCCTTGTGAGATTAGAATGAGCTGTTTGTCGGAGCCTATATATCTACCTGTTGAATCATCAGCAGTCATTGCCTGGTTTCCTCTGGTCCTAGCTTGAGTGAAGACGGAGCTTAGGCGCTGATATATGTATGTATATATATATATATATATATATATATATATATATATATATATATATATATATATATATATATATATATATATGTATATATATGTGTATATATATATATACATATATATATATATATATATATATATATATATATATATATATATATATATATATATATATATATATATATATATATAGTCAATCTCTCAGGCATTAACCTGCTAGCTAGGGCAATGTCACTGTCCCTTGCCTCTGCCATTCATGAGTGGCGTTTAAAACCTTTGAGTATATGTTTTAGGCCACGCGAGAAAAGCCAAACCATGTTAAAAGTGTTTTAATTTAGAGACACCAATATAAAAGCCATACTGTGTTTATGTGTGTTTTAAGTTTTAAGTCACCGAAAGACAAGCAAAACCATGTTAATGCCTGTTTTAAGTTTTAAGGCACCGTGAGAAAAGCCAAGCCATGTTTATATGTGTTTAAAGTTTTAAGGCACCGCA
>NC_090757.1:26384231-26386731 GCF_036898095.1 Palaemon carinicauda
CTCCTATGATCCCGTTCCCTATTATCACCTCTTTCTTTGATCCCCGCTTACATTATCACGCCTTTTTTATCCCCTTCCCTATATCACTCCTTTCTTCGATCCCCCTCCCCATTATCACCTCTGCTTTGGTATCCTTCAACTTTTTCATCCCATGCATTGATCCCTCTTACCTGTTATCAACCCTGCTTTGATAATCTTCCCCTATTATCACCTCTTTTTTTTTAGTTCCCTACCCATTATCACCCCTTTTTTTATCCTGCTACCCATTATCACCTCTGCATTGTTCCCCTTCCCCCATTATCACACCTGCTTTGATCCCCTTCCCCATTATCACCCCCTTATATCCCCTTACCCATAATCACCCCTTTCTTTGATCCTCTCATTATTACCTCTGCTTTGATCCCCCTCCCCCTTTTCACCCATGCTTTGATCCCATCCCCCATTGTCACCCTTGATTTGATGCCCCTCCCCCATTATCACCGCTGATTTGATGCCCCTCACACATTATCACCCCGTTTTTTATCCCTCTACCCATTATCACCCTGTTTTACGATCCCCCTCTACATTATTAACTTTGCTTTGATCCACCTCCCCCCTTTTCACCAATTATTTAATCTTCATCCCACATTATCACCACTGCTTTGATGCCACTCCCCCTTTTTCACCCATGCTTTGATCCCCTCCCCATCATCACCCGTGCTTTGATGACCCTCCCCCATTATCACCCCTCTCTTTGATTCCCATTCCTGTTACCACCCCTACATTGAACCCCTCCCCCTTTTTACTCATGCTTTTATACTCCTCTCCCATTATTACCCCTGCTTTGATGCCCCGCCCCCTTTTTCATGGATGCTTTGATCCCGTCCCCCATCATCAGCTCTGCTGTGATGCCGCTCCCCCATTATTACCCCTTTCTTTGATTCCCCTACCCGTTATCACCTCTTCATTGATCCCCTCCCCCCCCTTTTTACCCCTGCATTGATGCCCCTCCCCCATTATCACCCCTGTTTATCCCCCAACCCATTATAACCCCTTTCTTCAGTCCTTCTCCCCATTATCACCTCTGCTTTGATCCTCCTCCCTCTTTTCACCCATGCTTTGATCCCCTCCCCATTATCACCCCTGCTTTGATGACGCCTTATTATCACCCCTGCTTTGATGACGCCCTATTATCACCCCTGCTTTGATGACGCCATATTATCACCCCTTTTTTTATCCCCTACCCATAACACCCCTTTTTTTATCCCCTACCCATTATCACCCCTTTCTTCGATCCCCCTTCCCATTATCACTTCCGCTTTGAATCCCCTTCCCCCTTTTCACCCATGCTTCGAAACTGTCCCCTATTATCATCCCTGCTTGGATGCCCCTCCCCCATTATCACCCCTTTTCCCCCTACCCATTATAACCTTTCTTCAATCTTCCTCCCCATTATCACCTCAGCTTTTATCCCCCTCCCCCCTTTTCACCCATTCTTTGAACTCCTTCCCCATTATCACCCCTGTTTTGATCCTCCATCCCCCATTAGTATCCCTGCTTAGGTTCCCTTTCTCATTATCGCTCCTTTTTATTCCTTACCCATTATCACCCCTGCTTTCATCCCCTCCCTCATTATTACCCTTGCTTTGACCCCCCTCCCTCCCTGGTCAACCCTGCTTTGATCACCTCCTGCCTATTATTACCACAGCTTTGATTGTCCTCATTAACACCCATGCTTTGATCCCCTCCCCCATTATCACCCCTACTTTGATGGCCCTCCCCCATTATCACCCTTGCTTAGATCCCCCTCTCCATTATCACCTCTGCTTTGATTCCCCTCCCTCTTTTCCCCCATGCTTTGAACCACTCCCCTGTTATCACCATATTTCATGCCCCTCCTCCATTATCACCCTTTTTTATAATTCCCTACCCGTTATCACCCCTTCCGTCGATCTTCCTCCCCATTATTACTTCTGCTTTGATCCCCTCCCCCCTTTTCACCCATGCCTTAATCCCCTCTTTAGATATCACCCCTGCTTTGATCCTCCTTCTCCCATTATCACTCCTGCTTTGATCCCCTCTCCCATTATCACTCCCTTTTTATCCCCCTACTCATTATCACCCCTTTCTTTGATCCTCTTCTCCATTATCACCTCTGCTTTGATCCCCTTCCACCATTTTCACCCCTGGGTTGATCCCATCCAACATCATCACCCTCCCACCATTGTCACCACATCTTTGATCCTAGCCCGCCTATTATCACCGCCGATTTGATCCCCTTTGCCCATTATTAGCCCTACTTTCATCTTCTCCCCCATTATCCCCCCTTTATATCTCTTACCCATTATTACACTACCCCTTTCTTCGATCCCCCTCCCCATTATTGCTTCTGCTTTGATCCCCCTCCCTCCATTTCACCCATGCCTTGATCCCCCTCCCCCCATTTCACCCATGCCTTGATCCCCTCCCCATTGTCAACCCTGTTTTGATCCCTCTCCCACCTTTGTCACCCCTGCTTTGA
>NC_090757.1:26392205-26397205 GCF_036898095.1 Palaemon carinicauda
GAAAGAATTTAAGCTATTTTTCCAGATATAAACTTTTTTTGCGTTTCCGTAAAATTTTGGTCGGAGAAAACTTTGATTGCGAAAGTTGCTTAATTCTAATTTCCTCTCTCTCTCTCTCTCTCTCTCTCTCTCTCTCTCTCTCTCTCTCTCTCTCTCTCTCTCTCTCTCTCTTCGGCCAAGGCATGCAATAATTATCCGGCAGAAGAAATGTGCATTAAAAAATATTTAGCATATTTGAGGTTTTAAAAATGTCTTAAAAGACAAAGATTAATCAGTCTTGAACTGAAGTAATTAGATTTTTATTTGACAAACAATGACGTATTGAGTCACATTCATTACCGTTTGTTCAAATTTAATGCATCTTGTAATGGTGTTTCAAGTAACTTAAAATCTTTGGGTCACGAGTTGTTGTGGCTATATTTTTCTAGAAGTCCGTTTTGCCAAATTTCAATTATTTCTTTATCAATATAATTCTTGTTATTATAGCTTTAAGTCCCATAACCAAATTATAATCCAGTTCAACTTATCTCCATCTATTGTATGGAAGAGCCAAATACTGCTCTGTAGATTTTAGTTCAGTGTTTGTTATCTGAAACTGATTATTGTTCACTCAGCTTTGACTTTTCTTTTTTTTTCAAAATTGGTAATAATTCCATTGAACATAGTTTAGAGATTGTATTCAGAAATACTATTAAAGGTCACTCATGAATGGCAGAGGCAAGGATTAGTGGTATTGCCCTATCAAGCAGGACAATGCCCTAGAAACTAATCATATTACATAAGATCAGCGCCAAGCTCCCGCTCCACCCAAGCTAGAACCAAGGCGGTCCAGGTAATGGCTGCTGGTGATTCAACAGATAGAATTATAGGCTCCCCCAAACCCCCCATCCTTAGTTCACAAGGATGGTGACATTGCAGCGACCAAAGGAACTAACGAGTTTGAGCGGACTCTAACCCTAGTCTGGCGATCACCAGTCAAGGATGTTACCACATAGACCATCACGTGCAATCAAATCCCATTAGGTTTTTGTATTCTAGAATTCTTTAATGACAAAATAAACCTACATAGGTTTTATTATACAGAAATAAACTGTTGTCAAATCAAATCCAGTTTGGCTGTCATTCAAAATTTTAAAATTTTCTGTCGAGATTTGGTGATGGTATTTAAGTTATTTGTGTCCAGTAGAGTCCAGCCTTGCTTATCTCATTAAATACAAATTTTCGTCCAATTGATTCCAATTTGGCCATTGTTACTTAAAATATTTCTTATTAATAAAATTTGGTTCATGTCATTCCAAAATCCAAAATATATTCCAGTCCAATTCTATTTGGTATTTATGATACAAAAATGTTTGTCCAACAAATCCATTTTCAATTTATGTTAATCAGAGAGAGATTTTATTAAATGAAATTCACCTTTTCTTTAGTTATTCAAAATTAGTTCTTCCCAACTCAAATCTCATTTGGGTTTTGTTAATAAAGAATAATTGTTGTCCATTCCGCTCTAATTTGACTTTTGTTTTTTTAAAGAATAATTTTCCCAATCAAATCCAAAATGACCTTTGCTTCCCCAAATTGCCCTAATTTCCGTTTGCTCATCTTCATCCTTTTCTCTTTTGCTCTAAATCATTCGCCCATTTTCTGACACCTCGATATATATGTCAGTGTACTAAAAATCATCTCTCTCTCTCTCTCTCTCTCTCTCTCTCTCTCTCTCTCTCTCTCTCTCTCTCTCTCTCTTTTCCTATATCATGGAGTCACGTTCCCAGAATGCCTTTCCAATACCATCTGGAGCAGAAGAGAGTCAGCGAGTAGGTGAGAAACAAAGCAAGAAATGCGAAAGAATAAGGATTTAGAAGAACGACGAAGGGAAAATCAATAAATAATCAAGATAATGCCATGGAAGTGCCTGGGCTCCTTCCCACTCCTGCAGCATCCATGGAGGAAGTGGGTGGGAGCACGAAGAAGGTGGGTAGGATGATTGTATATGACGAGGCTTAACAGCTATCACTTGCATGTGCGTCTCTGCTTGGATGACAGGGAGAGTCAGATGGAGTCTCAAGCTACTGATAAAGGGGAGGGGGGAAGTAGTGCCATTGCAAAATAATAATAATAATAATAATAATAATAATAATAAAGGTAAAGATGAAAGAATGGGATGACATTGTATGAATGTTGGGGGAAATATATTGCCATTGCAAAAAAAAAAAAAAGAAAAAAAGATTGAAGATAAAATTGGAAAGATGAAAAAATGAAATGACAGTGTGGGAATGTTAGTTCCCTCTACGATGGAGAGGAATTAATTCCGAAAAGCATTCCCGATTTATCTTGATTTTATTCCTAACCCCCCCCCCCATTCACCACCACATATACAACTCTCCTCTCTCCCATTAAGAGAAAAAGCAATGGTATTCAGCGTGTTGGAAAGCAATTTCCTTTTTAATGTCTTCCCAAAACATTCCGGTTCTACCTATTCAGTTTGCAAACCGTGTAATGTGCAGCCTTTATCCTTTGCAATAATGTCGGCAGCCAGCCTTGCCCTCTTGTCTGTTACCGCGTCAATGTGAGTATGCGTATTACTAATTCTAGCTACCCCAGTTGAATATTATGGTCTACAGATCTTGATGTTTTTATCACGATCATAATTTGCAGGCGAAATGTTCATTTGTATATTCCTTTTATTCATCAAGGTACTTTTAATGTGGCTCGTTGAAACATGTTCTGCTCTTGCGGTGTCATATTCATTAGCCTTGCATGTACAAATACAGAAATTCCTGAGGAAGTGCACTCAGTCACACCCTTACTGCATGGTGAGTTCCTATGTTTAGTGCAGCCCATCACCTCTGGCAGTTACTCGCCGAAAAGTAATTGTGTGATAGAGTGCACTTCTTCAGAGCAATGTGTACCAAGGACTCCTGCGTCCAACTGTACAGTCAGCTCCCAGGAACTATTGTGTCCAATTGTACAGTCAGCTCCCATGGACTCCTGTGCCCAACTGTACAGTCGGCTCCCAGGGACTCCTCTGTCCAACTGTACAGTACTACATGTTCAAACTTTAGCCATTATGCTTATGCACATTTTTTCAGAAATTCTTTCAACAGCCGCAACTAAAATGTCGAGTAGGAAAATATGTAAGCATTGTTAATTCCATGACCAGAATTCCAACCTACTCCGAGACCAGCTCCTAAAAGCCTTGTTTGCCCAATGTGATTAATATGTGTAACTCCAAATACTAATCTTCAAACCATTGTTGAGCTTCATCCACATTGCGAAGCCACAACAAAATAGGGAGTAAAAGAGTGTGAATATACTGGTCAGAAGCATTTGAGGCCCTTTCATTCATTATCATTCATCCCGTGCGGTAATTTGCTGTGGAAATGAACAAGAAAAATTTCAACCGTTTTACCAGAAGTCAAGCTCAGAGGGTTGTGGTGGCCTGGTGGTAGCTTCTGGGCCTGTTGATTGCCAGACTGGGGTTCGAGTCCCGCTTAAATTCGTTAAGTTCCTCTGGTCGCTGCAATCTCGCCATCCTCGTGAACTAAGGATGAGGGTTTGGGAGACCATATAGGTGTATCTGCTGAGTCATCAGCAGCCATTGCCTGGCCCTCCTTGGTCCTAGCTTGGATGGAGAGGGAGGTTGGGCGCTGATCATATGTAATATGGCCAGTCTTTTATTTAGTTCCTTTGCTATATATTGTATTTATTCTTACTGGCCTGTATCGCCTTCTTCAAACTTCTCAGTTTAATTTCTTTGCTGTTATTGTATTTCTCTCACTAACCTGTATCCTCTTCCAGTTTTTAAATTACTCATTTATCCACTTTCTCAGGGGTATTGGAATATTTTTCCTCTTGTTCATCTGTAGGGGATGTGGGGTGATTTTTTTATTTTCCATTTATGAAATGATGAATATTTTTCACACTTCGACGCATATAAATTTCCTTTATTTTGAAGATCTTTCATTGTGAAAACATAATATCATACGGAGGAAAAGGTTATTAGCCTATTTGCATATGTATATAGCTAAAATTAGTACCAATGTAGGTAAATATGTTTATATCTTTAAATTATCTCGAAATAATGAGGAAGACCTAAGGAGTTTCCAGAGTGGTTTACCGAAAAGAATGACATTTGAACTTTCTTGTTTCATGCAATACAACTACAATTGGAATTCTATTGGCACTGTTTTTCCTTGAAGATACGTAACATATATAATTACAATGTCGGAGGGAAAACCTTATTCCTATCCTGTCAAATTCCAAAAACATGAAAATGTATTTTTTCCGCAAACGCTTTCTTGATGTTACAAACATTTCGCGGAAAATACAAGTACCAAGAAGTTGATATCTTGCCTGAACCTCAGTG
Source organism: Palaemon carinicauda (assembly GCF_036898095.1). Taxonomy (NCBI): domain Eukaryota; kingdom Metazoa; phylum Arthropoda; class Malacostraca; order Decapoda; family Palaemonidae; genus Palaemon; species Palaemon carinicauda. Next base: position 26,396,569 of record NC_090757.1, read on the forward strand.
TTCCTTTCGAAGTAAAGGCAATGTTCTCTATACTTCAGGGAAAATGTTCCTAAATGCGATTACGGAAAAATCTAAAGGAATGATTTCATGGAACCGCGTGTGCTGCCTGCATTGAATGTATCGTTGTCGTTTGAAGTGACTCTTTGGAATAATTGAACTTGCTTGGGAGAGTAATTGTTGACTGTGCAATTTTTAAAATTAAATTTTATGGAGAAAGTGATGGTGATTGCCCCATGTTATAAATAGACGTTGGTGTAAATTGTTGTTGTTATTATTATTATTATTATTATTATTATTATTATTATTATTATTATTATTATTATTATTATTATTATTAATGTAGAATTTAATGGAAGCCTTCACTGTTTACAGAATGAAGCGTGTCCGAATAAAGTAAGGATATCAAGAAGGTACTTGGTTTTGTAGCTTTTATATTATTATTATTATTATTATTATTATTATTATTATTATTATTATTATTATTATTATTATTATTATTATTATTATTCAATCAAGGTTTTAATGTAAAGTATACAAGTTGGGTAAAATTTACGACTTGGGTAAATTTTACCTAACACAGGAATTCCTGAGGAAGTACACCCAGTCACACCTGTACTGCATGGTGAGTTTACATTAA
>NC_090757.1:26399705-26404705 GCF_036898095.1 Palaemon carinicauda
GTGGTTTAGTCACTGTCTCTACAAGTTTGCCGGACCAGGGTTCGATTCCCGGTCGATCACAAGCTCTTGTCATCTCTTTCTGCTTTTGTATTTGACTCGTATGAACATATTTACTTCATCAAGCTGAAATGTCAATCACTTCCCTAGTGGTTAAGCTCCACTCATCATCGTTCCTTTTCCTTTGCCTCGATTCCAAAGACCTGGGATAGTTGATGGCATTGGAACACATGTTAATTGCCCTTTTGGTAATAAATACAAAATCTTGTGCTACATACAAATAAGGTGTTTTTCTTTCATACCATTTACTGTACGTTGCCTTGTTAGCAGTAGTGAAAATGGAACGAAGAGAGAGAGAGAGAGAGAGAGAGAGAGAGAGAGAGAGAGAGAGAGAGAGAGAGAGAGAGAGAGAGAGAGAGAGAGAGCAATTACTGGTTTAGAAAAGTTTTGAGAATAGATGGTTACGAGGGTAATTTCCTGAATTTTTATGGCCACGGTTTTAAATCACAGTAAATCTTCTTGCACGTGAAGATGTTTGAGCTAATTTAGATACGTTTTTTTCACCTTGGCTTATGGAATTACACACCAAAGTTCGTTTAGATACATCAAATTCTACATGAGTATTTTGGCTATAGATTCCTATCAAATTGCATTTGAATTTGCATGAAATCAAAGGTTATCCATACCTATAACTTTTGCGTTTATGTGTCTTAATACATAGGTAGTGATATTTCATAAGCTTTTTAATAACAAATGAGACGATGTAAAGTACCGTCGATACTTACGTCTTTACCCAAAATTATTATTATTATTATTATTATTATTATTATTATTATTATTAAATACTAAGCTACAACCCTAGTTGGAAAAGCAGGATGCTATAAGCCCAGGGGCCCCAACAGGGAAAATAGCCCAGTGAGAAAAGGAAATAAAGAAAAATAAAATATATTATGTATAGTAACAACATTAAGATAAATATTTCCTATAAAAACTATAAAAACTTTTACAAAACAAGATGAAGAGAAACTAGATAGAAGTGTGCCCGAGTGTACCCTCAAGCAAGAGAACTCTAACCCAAGACAGTGGAAGACCATGGTACTGAGGTTATGGCACTACCCAAGACTAGAGAACAATGGTTTGATTTTGGAGTGTCCTCCTAGAAGAGCTGCTTACCATAGCGGAAGAGTCTATTCTACCCTTACCAAGAGAAAAGTAGCCACTGAACAATTACAGTGCAGCAGTTAACCCCTTTGGTGAAGAAGAATTGTTTGGCAATCTCAGTGTTGTCAGGTGTATGAGGACAGAGGAGAATCTGTAAAGAATAGGCCAGACTATTCGGTGTCTGTATAGGCAAAGGGAAAGAACCGTAACCAGAGAGAAGGGTCCTATGTAGTACTGTCTGGCCAGTCAAAGGACCCCATAACTCTCTAGCAGTAGTATCTCAACGGGCGGTTGGTGCCCACGCCAACCTACTACCTGTAGAACAGATTCTCAGTTTTGTAAAGTTTTCAGCACACAAAGACTTGAAGATTTAATCCTCCTAATACCATAAGTGTAGTGAGAATTTTTTTCTGCAATAAGAGGCGGACTTGATTAATAGTCCCCTTGTAAAAGAATAGATGAAATTAAGACCTGATCTTTGATATCTTTTGTACACTGTTGAAAAAAAACGTAATTTTAATGGGAAATTCTCCGTAATAATATACTGTACTTGGCCGTATTTCAGTAAAATACAGGCAATTCCTACCCTACTTTGTTATCATCTTTTACGGGTTGGTGACGGTAATATCACTCCTTTATGTCAATGTATCCGTTTTTAAAACGGTGAATGCCTGGCAACATTTATTCCAGGATTTTTACTTTTTTTTTACGACAAATTTTTAACAGCGTTAATAAGTAAGCTAGCCAAGTACCTCCTACAAGTTCCCCAACAATTTCTGGATCGTATTATCTGAGGCAGACCATCCTAGCTGATTTCCAGCTCATTATTCATAGGTCTTACCCAAATAGGTCATAGGTCAGTGCATTTGAGAAAGGCCACTGCAACCTTAGGGGAGGTGATGTCAGCAGAAACCCCCTGTTGTCCATCAATACTATCCAATGATTTTAATAATTTTTTCTCATTATCGTTGTACTCTCACAGTAATTATACGGTAGTTAATCTTTATGAGAGGTATGTAGCCAGTGATTTTAGCCTACCGGAAACGTTGTAAACATTGTAGAAGCTGTCTGAGGAAAGAATTGCCAGTGATTTTAGCCTACCGGAAACGTTGTAAACATTGTAGAAGCTGTCTGAGGAAAGAATTGCCAGTGATTTTAGCCTACCGGAAACGTTGTAAACATTGTAGAAGCTGTCTGAGGAAAGAATTGCCAGTGATTTTAGCCTTCCGGAAACGTTGTAAACATTGTAGAAGCTGTCTGAGGAAAGAATTGCCAGTGATTTTAGCCTTCCGGAAACGTTGTAAACATTGTAGAAGCTGTCTGAGGAAAGAATTGCCAGTGATTTTAGCCTTCCGGAAACGTTGTAAACATTGTAGAAGCTGTCTGAGGAAAGAATTGCCAGTGATTTTAGCCTTCCGGAAACGTTGTAAACATTGTAGAAGCTGTCTGAGGAAAGAATTGCCAGTGATTTTAGCCTTCCGGAAACGTTGTAAACATTGTAGAAGCTGTCTGAGGAAAGAATTGCCAGTGATTTTAGCCTACCGGAAACGTTGTAAACATTGTAGAAGCTGTCTGAGGAAAGAATTGCCAGTGATTTTAGCCTACCGGAAACGTTGTAAACATTGTAGAAGCTGTCTGAGGAAAGAATTGCCAGTGATTTTAGCCTTCCGGAAACGTTGTAAACATTGTAGAAGCTGTCTGAGGAAAGAATTGCCAGTGATTTTAGCCTTCCGGAAACGTTGTAAACATTGTAGAAGCTGTCTGAGGAAAGAATTGCCAGTGATTTTAGCCTACCGGAAACGTTGTAAACATTGTAGAAGCTGTCTGAGGAAAGAATTGCCAGTGATTTTAGCCTACCGGAAACGTTGTAAACATTGTAGAAGCTGTCTGAGGAAAGAATTGCCAGTGATTTTAGCCTTCCGGAAACGTTGTAAACATTGTAGAAGCTGTCTGAGGAAAGAATTGCCAGTGATTGAACCCTCTGGAAGCGTTGTAAACGATGTAGAGGCTGCACATTGAGGAAACATCATGAGTAAAACTAATTTTCTTTACTATCTAAGCAAAAATTTAAAAGCCTAACGTGAAGGTACAGCTGGACATATGAATTCCTGGTACACCTTGCTCAGAGGAAGGGCGCCTAGCCACACCCATGCGCAAGGAGAGTTCCTTTGCTTAGCCCCGCCCACTACCTAATTCATCTCTCCCTATGTTTGGTTACTCGCCGCATAGTAAGGGTGTTACAGGATATACTTCTTCGGAGCAAGGTGTGTTAGATCCATGGGCGAAAAGGCGTTCGAAGGTCAGTGATGGAAGGTCAAATGTAGGGAAGTAAATTTATTAAAAGAATATATTTGATGTTATGTTGTTTACTTAATGCTTAGATGGTGAACAAGGTGGCTTTTACGTGTAATTCCGTCCATCTCATAAAGAATGACTATCGCACAATTACTGGCAGAATGCTGTAATAATAATAATAATAATAATAAAACTTATTTGAACCGCAGAAAATGTTTTCTATGAGGTTCATGCTCCTGAGGCAGCCATTACTTTTAATTAAACTTGTATGAAAAATATCTCCATCCGAAATATGAAAACCAGTCATTTGTTGCAAAAACGGAGTCTGTATAGTATAGGTAACATTTATAATAATATATATATATCTGGTATACTTAGGCGATGAATATGTATATTCATTAGATCTTATTCTAGAAATATAGTTTCTCAAAATCTTCCCCGAGTTACTATAGTCCATTTCTTTTAGCGATGCATATTTGCACCGACTCGCAGCGGTGCCCTTTTAGCTCGGAAAGTTTCCGGATCGCTGATTGGTTGGACCAATCAGCGATTACGAAACTTTTCCGAGCTAAAAGGGCACCGCCGCGAGTCGGTGCAAATATGCATCGCTAAAAGAAATGGACTATAGGCAGATATGGGTGTAGGTAAGAAGGCAGGCCACCCCTCCCCCGAAAAAAAAAATATATTATATTTAGCCCTATTTAAACGTTTGTAACTTGGTAGGTATAATTTATGGATCAGAGTCTATCAATCATCTGAGCGTTTTTTTACATAATTGTATCTCACCGATTAGTAATTGATTAGAGTGAAAAAACAATGAAATTTCGATAACTGTTGATAAGCGTCGGGTTAGCGTGAAATTCGGTATGTAGATTGTAGAAGAGAGTACATATTGATCACTGAAATGATAGTTGAATAACACCATTAATTATGAATTTATTAAGTAATCATTTTTGAGGCACTTGATGCTCAGCCTATCTGTCTGAAACTTGGTATGCCATAGGCCTACTAAAAGGATACTCGGATCGACGCTGTGAGCCTGATTTTTTTTTTTTTTAATTTTTCTGTTTTGCTGCTTAGGAAATTGATTTTTTAATCAGCTCTTTAAATTCATCGAAAATGTCCGTATTTGCTGTCAAGTAAAACAGGAGGGATAGGCTATCACAATAGTGAATTTAATTTGATTATTCTGATCTGTATTGATTAGTAATTAATGATTAATTGAAGAAAACAATTAATTTTTCAAAGATGAAGAAAAAAATCAGTTGTGTTTGGTTCCAAATGTAAGGGAAGTGGGGAGTAACAACAGAACACAACATTGTAGTAAACAAAACAATTCTCCCCGTCATTAATTAGTAATTAATCTCGATGAAGTCACTGGCAGCTGGGTGAAGGATTGGGTTTAAGATGATAGACAAGATGTCTCTTCGGCTTCTAATGCTCGTTCGTTTGTTGACTACCCAGATCTTGTCTCCGGGCTCCCGTAGGTTTCCGAGATGAAGATTGAGCTGTGTGACGTCACGTGAGTTATGTGGTGCATTGTGCTA
>NC_090757.1:26409705-26412205 GCF_036898095.1 Palaemon carinicauda
CACGAAGACATAAATGAGAAAAGACTAGGAATGAGAGAGAGAGAGAGAGAGAGAGAGAGAGAGAGAGAGAGAGAGAGAGAGAGAGAGAGAGAGAGAGAGAGAGAGAATCATGAAAAGAACCATATCTCTTTCGGCCCTTAGAGACCATTAAGTTGGCATGGATCTCTGTCCAGGTGTGCCAATATGTATCTATACCTTTTGCATCTCTTGTGGTGAATGTTAATATAAATCCAACCTCCCTGGATATTGAAATTCAAATGAGGCTTGAGCTGGCACCTACCCGTGTCAAAATTGAACGGAAATGTCCTGGTTTTCTCCAAAAAAAAAAGGGGGAGGAGGTCATTATGTAAATGCCATCGACTCGAAGTGGATAGGACAGGCCTCCCATCCTCCTCTCCCTCTCACCCCCTTCTCCCCCTCCCCCCTGCACTTTGCCCCCTTCCTTGCCTTTCCATTTCTTTCTTCTTCTTCTTCTTCTTCTTCCTCTTCTTCTTCTTCTTTCGTGTCCTGATGACTGCCATCTTTGTTTACGGTTGTACTTGAAAATGATTTGTCTGGGATTCGCTCCTCAGGCCTCCTTTTATCTCTCGTCTTTAGGTTTTATATCTTTCTTAATACCCCCAAGTCTCGTGGATTTAACATAAATTGCTTGTTATACCCCATCTAGGCAGAGCCCCAAAAGAGGACCAGATTCTCCTCTCTCTCTCTCTCTCTCTCTCTCTCTCTCTCTCTCTCTCTCTCTCTCTCTCTCTCTCTCTCTCTCTCTCTCTTTAAACAGAGTATTTTTTAACCTAAATGGAACTCAATAAATGACCTTTTGACATTCGGCGAAAACGTTTTTAAATTCTTCATATTTTTTACACCTGCAACAAGAGTTGGTATTTTAAAATTTCTCTTTGAAATATTTTGCTTTTCATGGACTTATGATCTGTGGTCATTAGTGAGATTTTTTTATTTGAAAAATAAGTCTAGTTGATTTTTCATTTTTCCCAAATGACAAAACGGAAATAACATCAAATTCCGACGGTATAATTTACAAATAAATCAATTTTGAATCTTATCCCTCACAAACACAGATTATGAATAGGTTATTGAGGTGTTTTATATATATATATATATATATATATATATATATATATATATATATATATATATATATATATTTATATATATATATATATATATATATATATATATCTGTATATATATATATATATATATATATATATATATATATGTATATGTATATATGTATATATATATATATATATATATCTATGAATATATATATATATATATATATATATATATATATATATATATATATATATATATATATGAATGTCAGCATTATCGTTTCATAATACACACTTGGAACAGTTACTTAGTGATCTCACTGGATTTTATGAAATTTGGACCGTGTGGTCCAATTCTGTGGCTGGGGAAGTCATTCAGCGCCGAAGTGTAACTGTAGGTTACTCCGTAGTTGCACCGTGAAGTTGAAGAAGTTGGACAACAAAATGGATAAAACGGATCGAAGCAGAGGTGAAGTAGAAGACAAAAGAGCTGATGAAACTATAGTCCAGTTCTTTTAGCGATGCATATTTGCACCGACTCGCGGCGGTGCCCTTTTAGCTCGGAAAAGTTTTGTGATCGCTGATTGGTTAGAATTATCTTGTCCAACCAATCAGCGATCCGGAATCTTTTCCGAGCTAAAAGAACACCGCCGCGAGTCGGTGCAAATATGCATTGCTAAAAGAAATGGAATATAGTGGCCGTTTAGACGTTGCAGACTCATTAGTAACACATACAGTGCAACGCGTGAGGTGCACTGACTGAAAACGCCCTCTCCCTCCCCACCGTGTGATCTCATACGCATAAGAATCACCCACTTGGATTAATCTTTTATACCCTTCACTTCCAGGTTATGGAAGTCTATACTTCCTCCTTTATTTCTGGAATAATGTAGCTCTGCTTCATTACATACAATCTTGCATTTTCCGTTTTGACGGGCCGAGAGAAGGTGTGACTAAGAAGGCAAGATGAAAGCAACTGAGTAACTTTATTACAGAACTTCGGCTTATATATCCATCAATTTCGGGCAAGAAGGCCATAACATATAACAGGCTGTTTCCAGTTCAACCGACAACAGGTTCTGTTAACAGTTAACGGTGAGAAAAACAGACATGTTTATTCAGGTCCCTGTTAGTGAGAGGGGAGAGCAAAGATACAAAACATAATATATACAAAAAAAAAAATGTTACTATGTACGATCGTGTGACACACGGTTGGTACACCTTCATAATGTTCAATAATACACAATACTGTAGTTTAGAAGTCTTAATTATGAGCAATCTTTCTTGCTTGAGGGTACACTCAGGCACACTATTCTATCTTATTTCTCTTCCTCTTGTTTTTATAGTTTTTATAGTTTATATATGAAAGATATATTTTAATGTTGTTACTGCTCTTAAAATGTTTTAATTGTTCATTACTTTTC
>NC_090757.1:26424705-26432205 GCF_036898095.1 Palaemon carinicauda
GCAATGTAACCTACTCGAAATGTATCTTTTTATAAATTGATCTCCTCCTCCGGTACGGTTTTCCTCTTTGCTATTGTGTACTTCCTTTTTATAATTATTTTCCTGTATCCATATATTTTTATTTCCTGTTTCTTTCCCCTGACTTCTTTTTCTATTCTTCAACTTTGTTATTCAAGGCTCTGGTTTGATAAGAGGACTATAACTGGTTGACCATTGTGTCAGTTTCCAAATTGGGAAAAGAGAAAAAAAGTTTGCGGTGGATTTGTATCTTTTTCAAAATTTTTTAATTGTCAATTTATCCAAAATATCTGAATAAAAGAAATAAACTTGCAGAGCTCTGTTATGCAAGTTTTAATTATTTTCAAATTCGGGATATTTCTGTCCGATATCCGGAGAGAATTGCATTGTTATTCGTCTTCATCCAACCTATGACAATCAACTCACACACAGACATATATATATATATATATATATATATATATATATATATATATATATATATATATATATATATATATATATAGTACCTGGTAAAAGGTGTTGAAAGGGTACGAAAGCGATTGATGCTTCATTCACTTCCGTTCCTTTGGATGCAGATATGCTTAATTCCTCACCTGATTCACTAAATTGAACTATGTCATCAGCAAATCTTAAGTTATTAAGGCATTCCCCATTAATGTTAATTCCTACATTTTTCAAATCTAAAGTTTTAAATCTTTTTCTAGGAATGCTGTGAATAAATTAGGAGAGATGGGGTCTCCCTGTCTAACTCCTTTCTCATTTGAAATTATTTTCACTAATTTTTTGTAGTTTTAGGATTGCTATACTACCCGTATAGATATCTTTAAGTGATCTAACACTGATCTAGTCCTTTCGTTTGAAGGTTTTCATTACTATTGCAGTTTTAACAAAATCAAAAGCTTTTTCATAGTCAATAAAAGCCAAACACTAGTTTGTCATACTTTGTTGATATTCCATTATCTTATTAATTACATTGTTATGATCAGTTGTTGAATACCCGCTTCTAAAGGTTCCCTGCTCTCTTGGTTGACTAAAGTCTAGCTGTCTCTCTATTTAGCCTAATATGAGTTTTTTAAATATCGTATATATTGTTGAGAGTAAATTTATTGGGCGGTAATATTTCAGGTCTTTTATGTCGCCCTTTTTTAATTGATATATTGATAAAGTTGTTCCAAGTTGTAGGTATAGAGCAGTCTACAGAGAGAGAGAGAGAGAGAGAGAGAGAGAGAGAGAGAGAGAGAGAGAGAGAGAGAGAGAGAGATGCTCTTTGATTGCAATAAAACTTCCAAGAGCTAATTGGATACTTTTATTTCCATGTGTAAAGTAAATTGCATCGTTACTCATCAAAGCAAATAAAAATGTTTCCGACTATTTACATTTCCAGTACACATCGTATATTTAATTTATATTAATTTATTTGATTACTGTGTTTTTTTGCGAAACTTGTGCAATTTTCTTTATACTTTGGGCTTGAAGAGTTTTGAGGCAATTTTACGGAGCACTTGTGTATACATCCGGATGTCATCTCGGCTTGTCAAGGAATATAGCCCAGTGAGTAAAGGAAATAAAGAAACAGATAGAATAGTGTGCCTAATTATACCCTCAATCAAGGGAACTCTTATCCAAGACAGTGGAAGATCATGGTACTGAGGCTATGGCACTACCCAATACTAGAAAAACAATGGTTTGAGTTTGGAATGTCCTCCTAGAAGAGCTGCTTATCATAGCTAAAGGGTCTCTTCTACCGTTTGGTATATAGTATTTTTAACTTCTCTTCATCCACTGATATATTTATTTTTAGCTAACGAAGCATATAGTACTCATATACCTCCCGCCATTGCATAGATCTTATGTTTTGCTTATGACCTCCAGTCTTTGTCCAAGAAGAGTATAAAGAATTCCTGTGTTTACCTTTGCTTCTTGCTGACTCTAGATGGGCATGTCTGATGCGAGTATTTTTCATCACATTTCACAAATATTCATAAACTCTAGTCTTTCCACGGTCGAACAATACCTACACTTTTTTTCTAAAATTTAATTTTTCTCTGGAATCCAGGTTGTAAGTGATGCTTCATTGATATTTTTTTTTTTTTTTTTTTTTTTTGGCAGCAGCAGCAGTTCACCTGAGTATTAGCTCTTCTAATGCCAATTTCTTTGCTTTTGCCACTTTATCTACTGATTCTTTTAACGATAAATCCTTTTTAGAGTACCTCTTACCTTCCTGTCATGATTCCTCCCAATCTACACGACTATGTATGACAATCATTGGTGATCTCAGCAAATATTCTTTATCCTCTCTTTACTCTTCTTATTCAGTAAAACTGTTGCAGCTTATCTCTTAACCTCATATTATTATTTTTATTATTATTATTATTATTATTATTATTACTTGCTAAGCTACAACCCTTAGTTGTAAAAGCAGGATGCTATAAGCCCAAGGGTCCCAACAGGGAAAATAACCCAGTGAGGAATGGAAAGAAGGAAATATAAAATGTTTTAAGAACGGTAACATTAAAATAGATATTTCCTATATAAACAATAAAAACTTTAACAAAATAAGAGGAAGAGAAATTAAATAGAACAGTTACAACCTCAATCTTGGTTGCACTATTTTCCTCTGCTTTCCCTTCCTTTGTCTGTTTGTCTGGCATTCGATGCCTAAGTGGTTTCAATGGAACTCTTCTCGATATTAATTTATTTTTATATCCGGTGAAGTGTTATTTCAAATGTTCTCAAGTTCTTGGCTCTGATAAACCTTTCTTTAAGCAATACCCGAGTTGTTGTTGTTGTTGTTGTTGTTGTTGTTGTTGTTGTTGTTGTTGTTGTTGTAGTTTTTTTTTTTTTTTTTTTTTTTTTTTTTTTTTTTTTTTTTTTTTTTTTTTTTTTTTTTGTGAACTAGAAACTATTTTTATTTTACATGTTGGTGCCATTGAGAATTTACCAAAGAAATTTCCTGAAACTGTACTCCTTGTGGTTATCTTGCGGCATAGTTTTTAATCACCATAGTGCAATAACTATCCGTTTAAAACTGAAAAGTTAATACCTAAATCCTGCTCTAAGTAATTTGAATCTTGACATTTTCCTCCCAATGACGGTATATATCAATGATTTATTCAATTTTTAGTTATTCTAGAAGCCTGGATATTTATCCGAGACCATCTTGATGAAAAGTGCTTGTGGCAATCTAATAATAAATGCCTCCATGTGACATCCCTGTTACTTTATTAAAGAAAGAACCCAATCTAATGAAATTTTCAAGATATCAATTTTGAAACTCTTCATATATTCGTCATCTTGGGCCTGAAAGATTCATTATCTCTTTCATTCAACTAATGCTTCATTTTACTTAATTGCAATCGAGACGTTTAACCGAGATACCCATCGATAAGGATGAAATGACAATGTATTACCAAAAAAAAAAAAAAAAAAAAAAAAAAAAAATCTTGTATAAGGCTACCCAGTCTTATTATCTTTTTAAATTTCAGCTTCCACTGTAATACTGGAATTTTTTATCATCTAGTAGTTGAAAACTATTAATAACCCACCTCTCGAAAGCAACCAGTATTACTTTCATTATCTTTCGAAGTACATAATGATAATGCATACTACTATTATCACGTGACTCAGTCCTTCGTCGTTCCAGTTACCCCATAGTGCAAGATTTCTTTATCAAACTAATAGTGAATGAACAAAACTGAACACAAGACAGAGAAAATGAGATTCATATATATATATATATATATATATATATATATATATATATATATATATATATATATATATATATATATATATATATATATATATACTGTATATATACTGTGTATATATATATATATATATATATATATATATATATACTGTATATATACTGTGTATATATATATATATATATATATATATATATATATATATATATATGTACATACAGTATATATATATATATATATATATATATATATATATATATATTTATATATATACATATATATACTGTATATATATATATATACATATATACAGTATATATATATATATATATATATATATATATATATATATATATATATACATATATATACATATATATACACAGTATATATATATATATATATATATATATATATATATATATATATATATATATATACTGTATATCTAAATATGTATTATAGCCACGAGAAGAAGAATGAAAAGTCTTGATTGGAGTTAGTGCTTTCTTCCATTAGGGACACCGACCGACTCAACAATTATCGAGTCTGTCGATGCCCCTAATGGAAGAAAGCACTAACTCCAATCAAGTCTTTGCATTTTTTCTGTGATGGCTATAATACATATTTCATACTCATTACGTGTCAGCTTTCGTGATTTCTACACATATCTATCTATCTAGTTATTTATATTTATAGTTTATTTATGACATATTTGTTTTTGATGTGGTTAATAGTTTATATATGACATGTCTGTTTTGACGTTGTTACTTATTTTAGAATGATTTATTGTTAATTTGTTCTCTTCATTTATTTATTTCCTTATTTCCTTTCCTCACTGGGCTATTTTTCCCTGTTCGAGCCCCTGGGCTTATAGCATCTTGCTTTTCCAACTAGGGTTGTAGCTTGGATAATAATAATAATAATAATAATATATACATATATATATGTATATATATATATATATATATATATATATATATATATATATATATATATATATATATATATATATATATATATAATTAAGGAAAGCTGCAGTATTTAGGTAAAAATAAACGCAATTACGCCAATCCACATGAACATTGCTCTAATTGGCCGTAGTAGCATCTTCGAACGCTTGCAATATATTACACTTGAAGCAGCACTTGACATTTAGCAATATTGGAGTCAGGGATCATTTGAGGTTGCATGATGATGCAATCATAGCCATGAATAATCTCATCTAGGCAACGGTGACCTTATGAGGAGTCCAATCCGTGGGCTATGAACGAGGTTGTTCGTGTCAAGTCTCCCTAGCTGTGCAGGATTCTTCAGAGATATTTGAATGGAGTCTGGCTGTACTGTTCGTTTTATCTTTATTTTTACTTTTTTAAGACTAGTTATCGTTCTGTTAGATTATTTTTCATTTGTCTTTTATTATTCTATAAGTTTATAACCACGTAATGTCAGAAAAAAACGTGGCTGATGACAATGCGCTTGGAGGTTAGATCTGAGAATTTGGCTGAGGTCAGAGAGATGACACAGGAAAGAGACGTATGGCGAGCATGCATTTAGGCCCAGTGCATCCCCTAGGTCCCATAGGATTAAGTAAGTAATGCCAGAAAACGCTTTAACATATGTATTTGTTTACTTATTTGAGCGGTGAAAGAAATAGTTTTGCTATTTCAGTAGCCAACTGATTAGCTACTTGATTAGGAAGATCATTTCACAACCTGGTCACCGCTGGAATAAAACCTCAAGAAAAGTTGAAGAGAACCATATGAGGCTTGGGGATTATAATTTTGAAGTCATCCTTTGGAAATTGTGATATTTTGTAGAAATTACCTCAAAGTAGACACCAAGAGGCCATAGTGATCTGTCTCAACTTTGACAAGATTTGATAACCTAATTGGGACATCATCTAAACTTCTTCAGCTCCACTTCACACTTTCTTGAATTACAAATTTTGTACTCTCGTTACGTAGTATCAACTCTTTGAAGGTCTTTGAAGGCTACATCCTTTACTTGCAAGTCTTTCGACCTCGATTCAGTTTTTTTAAATAATTGCAACACTTTCAGCTGAGGCTGTTTTGCCGTTTCTTTGCGTCCTCTATCAATCAGGTGTCTTTTGGAACATCTGTCCTGGTTTTCGTTCCTCTTTATTTCTCATTAATAACTCTTCTAGCCTCCTAATTAACATATTCTTTTCAACCCCCCCCCCCCCCTCCCCACATTTTCCTCTTACGTCCGTTTGCCAGCTATGATAGTCATCCGACAGCAAAACCGACCCCATAATGCTATCCGATTACTAGATATTTTATTTTCTATATTCACAGACTGCGTATCCTATTTTACATCCAGTTATTCATCACAATGTGTTTTTCTACTCACCATAGCCACACGCTTTCATCCGCCAGTAAGTAAATCTTACTATAAATATTCTCCTTTAGTCAAAATATATTCTTTTTATTATTGTTTTCATCCATTTTCCTTTCTAAGTAAACATATATATGCACTTCAAAGCTATTTAAGCTTCCTTTAAATACAAATACAGTTCGTTTACACCAGCCAAGTGAGACAAAATATCCCACACCACTTAACACACTCAATTTCTTCAATCTTAAAACTACCTACTGTATATATTGTATTTCATACAAGATAAACTACAACTTCACTATAAATAAAATCAATTTGAAAAATAATAAGTTTACGACTGTAAGATGTCGCATCCACTGTCTGGGAAATATTTCTTGCCTCAACACAGTGAGCCCAAGTGATTGATTTCATCACCCTACACAAAAATTAGAGCCATTATAGTCAATTCTTTTTAGTGAGGCAGATTTGCACCGACTTGCAGGGGTGCCCTTCTTGTTCAGAAAAGTTTCCTGATCGCTGATTGGTTGGACAAGACAATTCTAACCAATTAGATAGCGGGAAACGTTTCCGAGCTAAAAGGGCACCGCTGCGAGTCAATCCAAATGTGCCTCATTAAAAAAAATTTAGTATATATTTTGTCTTCTCACTGGAAATTCTTCTTGTATTGTTTGTTGCCCTGAACCTATACCAGTATCTTTATAACTGCTGAACCTCTCGCTAAGTCATTAGTTATCCTGAACATATTGAACTGTGTCTTCCCACTATACTTTTATATCTTCTCTATTACTTTACTGGATCTATTTGATCTAATGTCAAGTGAAGGCTGAACCTGTCACATTATTTTTATTAGTGATCCTGTTGCATCTTATGTAGGCTATACTTTAACTGAACATTCTCGATCTCATATCAGAACAAGTGACACTTGCATTACGTGTCTTATTTTGGAGGCTTTTCCAGAATAAGAGGCAAGTAAATAAAATTATAGAAAGTAGCATCAGGAAGGTTATGCTAAGAAAACTGGAAGAGGAATAGATCGAAGGTGGAAGTAAGATAACAGCTCCTGGATGTATCTTCAAAGAAACCTGGATCTGTTGTCTTTGTTTTGCATAAGGTAGCAGCAAAAGGTTGCACTTAGGGTGACGTTTCCTATTATGATTAACGGCACAGTTGTTCAATTCACTTGTGTTTAAAGACTAGTTTTATCAAATTATACCTACTATTCGCATTCCCCGAGAGAGATTAGTTCACCAAACTTTCCACTGGGCTCCACAAGGCACTAGAAGAGTTGGAAGATCCAGGCCTACGTGGCTGAGGACTATGCAGCCTGAAGTAGGAGATGATGAATGGAGTATTGATTTTAAAGCTCAAGATAGAGACGACTGGCGAAATATAACCGAGTACCTTTGTGTCA
>NC_090757.1:26434705-26439705 GCF_036898095.1 Palaemon carinicauda
AGGGGGATTTTCGGGAAGATATTCAAAATATCATACGCAAATCTGTGAGCTTTTGGCATCTTATATCATTGAGACCATAAAATTTCGATTATTAAGATTCGTGTTTCGTAAACTATTTGATTTTACTCTATAAGCATTGTTTTGATCGTTCTGCTTCTCAGGGCCAATCATAGTTCTTAGTAGGTTGGCCAGGGCACCAGCCACCCGTTGAGATACTACTGCTAGAGAATTATGGCGTCCTTTGACTGGCCAGACAGTACTACATTGGATCCTTCTTTCTGGTTATGGTTCACTTTACTTTTGCGTACACATACACCGAATAGTCTAACATATTTTTTACAGATTCTCCTATGTCCTCATACACCTGAAAACACTGAGATCACCTAACAATTCTTCTTCACCTAAGGGATTAACTACTGCACTGTATTTGTTCAGTGGTTACTTTCCTCTTGGTAAGGGTAGAGAAGACTTTAGCTATGGCAAGCAGCTCTTCTAGGAGAAGGACACTCCAAAATCAAACCATTGTTCTGTAGTCTTAGGTAGTGCCATAACCTCTGTACCATGGTCTTCCACTGTTTTGGGTTAAAGTTCTCTTGCTTAAGGGTACACTTGGGCACACTATTCTATCTTATTTATCTTCCTCTTGTTTTGTTAAAGGTTATTTTTTCTTAGTTTATATAGGAAATATATATTTTAATGCTGTTACTGTTCTTAAAATATTTTATTTTTCCTTGTTTCTTCTCCTCACTGGGATATTTTCCCTGTTGAGGCCCTGGGCTTATAGCATCCTGCTTTTCCAACTAGGGTTGTAGCTTAGCAGCTAATGATAATAATGATTCGGACACTGCCTCCACTCTCTTTTTGACGTCTGCTTGAAATATATTCATATTTTTACTCTATAGAAAGAAAATCTTTGTAGTTTGAAACAAAATCTTAACAGCCTGATAATCTCTCACGCTAAAAAGTAGTATTACAGCCCTTTATTCAAAATTGTTGCCAACAACTTCTGCAACTTTTTTCATCTCTTTCACGATGATGGATCTACAGTGAGGGGAATGATAAATTTTGGTTATTTCTTCTCCGTGTTTTTCCGATGCATCCTCCTTTAATATATTCCTTATCTTGCGTTTTATATTTGATAAGAACGTACTATTTATTTCCTTTTTGAAGGAAGTGTTACTGATTTTTAAAGGAAAATTGGCATCATTTATAACTCCTTTTTGATGCTTATTAAACAATAAATAAGTTACCCTACCACCGACAAAAATTCTGGCTTTTTGCACCACCCATACAATTCTGATAAAAATCGCGAATTTAGTTAAATGTAGCTATACCTCATATCATCTTTTCTTTCACCAATATACATTTTCACTGACTGATTTTCTAGACTGTCATTCGAATTGTAATTAGTATTGTTGTAGCTGAATGACTGATAACTTAATACTTAGGATGCTTGTTATTAAAATTATCATTATTACTATTAACCGGTAGTAATAGTAGTATTAAAACTATAAGGGGTACCACAGGAGTTAGAAAACTATCAGATAAGATCCAAGAAAGTAGACTGAGGTGGTATGGTCATGTCATGAGAAGAGACGAACAGTATATTGGGAGGAGAGTGATGGAAATGGAGGCACAAGGAACAAGAAGGAGAGGGAAACCAAAGCGAAGGTGGATGGACTGTATCAGGGATGACCTTTGATCAAAGGGATTAACCGGTGATGAAGTGTGGGACAGAGGTAGATGGAGAACGCTGGCCAGAAACATCGACTCCACATAAAAGTGGTAAAAGATACAGACAAAGAAGAATAGAAGTAATAAAAGTCGAACTTTAACCTTAATTGGAAAAGCTGAATACTACAAGGTGAAGGCCCCTAATAAGTAAAGCATTGATCAAACTATTAAAGAGGATCAGGAAAAGATAAAGCAAAGCAAGATAAAGAACACGTTAAGATTAATTCATATTAGGTGATGGTTTAAATAACGTATAACCTTGTGAAAAAGTAAACTTTAGGTGAGCAATCTTTAGTAGAGCTATCATGTAATTTTGAGTAATCTTTCAGAATACCTAGAAATCATAAGAAATCTTTGTAATCACATTCATTTACTGCAGATACCATTGGAAATAACATCTTTACTTTTTTCGTACACACACATACACACACACACACACACACACAATATATATATATATATATATATATATATATATGTATATATATATATATATATATATATATATATATATAAATCTATGTATGTTATATATACAGTCAGCGCGGATCGCTCTGTCGGGGTAGTGGGCCGGACACAGCGTTCCGCGTAAATCGGAGGCATGGGGTTCATCGGGGAAAAATCGACTGGGACAAATTGACTAATTGGCATCTTTTTATACAAGTTGGCATCTACAAATCTGCGCAGGTGGAAACTAGTCAAGTGCGTTTCCTGAAGTCGTGGAGTGAGGTCTTGTCAGGTTGAGAGGGCCGAGTTGCAATCGTTCTTTTGTGAGTTCGCGTAGCATTTTTGTCTATCAACCCCCCCCCCCCCCCCCGTGATGTCTAGACCCCGTACAAGTCATAACTTGTCATAAGTTAAGTCTGCAAACAAAGGAAATAGTGAAGAATACTGGCGTGAACGAGAGGACAGTGCGGCGCTTGGTGGCCAAGTTCAAGGAAGGGGGTAGCGACGAGATCCCTTCTCACTCCCATGTTGGTTCCCCCCCCCCCGGAAGATTCCTGATAGTACTTTAGTGATTTTAAAGCGAAGCCTAGAAGAAAATCCTACATTAACTGCTAAGCAACTGAAAGAACAGAACCCTAAATTGTTGAGCGACGTCAGTGTTCGTATGATTCAGGAAAACCTGTCGAAGCGCCTCGACTACACGAAAGTGATTGCGAGAAAGAAGTCCGCTTTAACTGAGAGACAGAGAAAGAGGAGGTTTGCTTTTGCCAAGACATACAAGGATTGGACCTTGGAGCAGTGGCGAAGTGTCTTGTGGAGTGACAAAGCAACCTTTTGTGTGAGTGAGACGACCGGGAAAAAAAGTGTGGAGGCGAAAGGGGTCAGATCCTCTTAAGCCTAACTTGACGGCCAAGACAATAAAGCACCCAGCATCGCTTATGGTATGGGGTACGTTTGCCTACGGTGGTGCCCCAAGCCTTGTTGTTTTGCCTAAAGGCATAATGGTTAATGCTGACCGATATTTTGAACATTTTGAAGGAAAATTTAGCGGATTGTTTTGCGGCTACAGGAGCTGAAATTTTTCAGCTGGACGGTGCCCCCTTGCCATACGGCTAGGAAAGTGAAAAAGTGGCTTGAAAATAGCGAAGATGACTATATTACTGATTGGCCAGGTCAAAGTCCTGATATTTCGCCCATTGAGAACCTTTGGGCGATAGTTAAAGCCCGCCTTCGTAAAGAAGTTACAACAAACGTCACACTTCTCGAGGCGGCGCTCCATAAAGTGTGGCCTGAAATACCTGCAGAAATTCTTCATAATTTAGCAGATCTTTTGGAGGTCAAGAAGAGGAAAGGCTACCCTATAGACAAGTAGCAGGGATATTGGTGAGTGTTCAATTAAATATTTATTGATTTATATTGTGTATTAGTGTTGATATGGGGGGGGGGGACCAAAATGAATGCACGGCGGATGCTGCCCGGACAGAGCGATCCGCGCTGACTGTATATATATATATATATATATATATATATAAATATATATATATATATATATATATATATATATATATATATATATATATATATATATATATATTGTGATGGCTGGCTTGACCACCACACAAAAACACTAAACTTATCAAACAGTATTCACTTAAGTACCATACTAAGTCCACAAAAGGTGGAATAGTATACAAGTTCAATAAAAGTGCAAAGTCAATTCAAGGGGACAAAGAAAATACCACAAAAATATACTTAATTTTAATACACAAGTTTCAGACAGAAATAACACCTGAACCTCAACAATACAGTAATTAATGATAAACACTCACTCTTAAACTCCCTGTAAAAGAAAACAATTACACAATTAAAGAAAGGTCATCAACACAAGCATACAAAAAGGGGAAGAGGGTCCAGAAAGGAGGAGGCAAACGAAAAGTAAGAATATCCTAACAAATACACATTAAATATCCCTAACAAATTCCTCATACACTTCTAGGGGTCTCCTCAGAGGACAATAAACTCTCCAGCTGGAGGCTTAATCCAGGTGGCAGAAAAACACGGATCCAAAACAATGGTGATGAATGCTCCAATATTGCAGACCGCCCAGGAGTACAGGTCGTGGGCCCGGCACACAAATATAATGATCAAAATCTTTACCTTGGGGCAGAGAGGTCCCCTTGGCTTTTACTGAACCAAGGGCAGTACAATATATATAGGATAAAAATCCTTAATGCAGAGCGAGGATATCCGGGGAAAGCTAAACAGCTTCACAACGCAGCTCTGCAATGGCGATGAATAATATTAATCCAGCAGCAATTATCGTGCCCTTCAAGGTTGGAGGCTCAGAAACACACTCCGGCCAACTCCTCCAAGCGAAAACCTTCATACCTCGGATAATGAAGGAGAGCTGCCACGTAACCAACACAACTTGAAAATATAGAATAGTCGTTAGCCAATAATAAACACCAAGATAACCACCGGTGAGGAGACAAAAAGCTAATAAAGAAAGAATACAACACTTCTATACTTAACATTAAAAGTCTAAAAACTTAAATAATTCAGAAATTAATGACAACTAAGTTACAATATATATATATATATAAAAAATATAAATATATATATATATATATATATATATATATATATATATATATATTTATATATTATATATATGTATATATATATTTATATATATATATGTATATATATATATATATATATATATATATTATATATATATGTGTATATATATATATATATATATATATATATATATATATATATATATATATATATATATATTGCATACATTTAAATTT
>NC_090757.1:26447205-26469705 GCF_036898095.1 Palaemon carinicauda
ATTGAAAAATAACATCCCATTTTAACTTTATACTTAACTGACGAGAGAGAGAGAGAGAGAGAGAGAGAGAGAGAGAGAGGAGAGAGAGAGAGAGAGAGAGAGAGAGAGAGAGGTCTCTGCGCCATGTTAATTTGATAAAGGGACGACCCTTGCCACAAAGGGTAGATCTGAGAACGAAGGGACCCCAACAAAGGGGACATCGTACATTCCTCCTCGTGCGTTATTAATTGCGAGAATCACATCGTGTGTGGTTTGTGAAACGAGGCGTTGTTTAGATGGTTACAGTGAGGGGATATTGTTAGGCGAGGCGGATAAGGACAGACGCAAGTGCCGTCCTAGAAGAATTTGCATTTCGCTGATTCAGTCCTGGTTACTGGAGCTGAAAGAGTAATTTCATCATTTAGTGTTCACATCAGTCTCTTACCAGCGAGTTTTACCCGATTACTACCAATTGTGTCACGTGGTGGGCCGGGATATCGGGTAAAACTCGCTGGTAAGAGACTGATGTCTCGCCAGGTAAATCCTTGGACAGCACGGTAGCGTCAGGTTCCGATATCTTTTATGGCCTCTCGTGTAGATTTGTAGCGCCATGAGTGCCCATTGCGAGGTGTACTGTTGGCATCACTTAAGGATCTTAAAAGCGTCCCTTTAGGCTTTAGATAATCTCACTTCCTGGCTTTGTATTGTGCGTACGAAGCCGTTTCTTATCTTTCATCATGCTGTCCAACCTCCTTATAATTGGTAGTACCACGGCAGGATTTTCCCCAGATGTACAGTTGGACACAGGCATTCTTGCCACACCTCGTTCTGGGGAAGTGCATCCTGTCACACTATAAGTACGCGGGAGATTCTTGTATGTAGCCACCACCCACAACCTTTGCGCTCTCTCTCTCTCTCTCTCTCTCTCTCTCTCTCTCTCTCTCTCTCTCTCTCCAGTAGCTGTTTGGTTACTCGCTGTGCAGTAAGGGTGTTCCAGGATACATTTATTATTATTATCATTATTATTATTATTATTATTATTATTATTATTATTACTAGCTAAGCTATAACTCTAGTTGGAAAAGCAAGAGGCTAAAAGCCCACGGGCTCCAACAGGAAAACAATAGCCCAGTGAGGAAAGGAAATAAGGAAATGAATAAACGATATGAGAAGTAATGAACAATTAAAATAAAATATCTTAAAAACAGTAACAACATTAAAACAGATATTCTGCATATAAATTATAAAAAGACTACGTCACCTTGTTCAACATAAAATCATTTGCTGCAAGTCTGAATTTTTAAACTTTCCTCAGAGCGAGGTGGGCCTTGACTTCCTGCGTCTAATTGGGTTGTGCCTTGGAGCTGAATGGTCTCGCAGGCCCCAGCACTGTGGTATGAATTCATGCATCCAAATATATTGGATGAAATAACGAGTGTGAATGTTTCCATGCCGACCGGTCATCATTGATATCCACCATGAAATCTTCTTCTGAAGCAGCTCACTTGTTTTTTTTTTCCAATTTTCTTAATTAATTTCATAAAGCTATTTCATTTAAATGAGGATTTTAAATTCATTAATAATTTTTATTCAAGTTTTATCATGGATATCAATACAAAAAGTACATCGTTAGACCATGTCTAAGATTGCTAATACCTAGTTTTTTTTTTTTTTTTTTTTTTCAATTTTCTTAATCAATTTCATAAAGCTTTTTCATTTAAAAGAGGATTTCAAATTCATTAATAATTTTGATTCAAGTTTTTTCATGGATATCAATACAAATAGTACATCGTTAGACCGTGTCTAACATTGCTAATACCTAGTATAGCAATTGATATCAGCAAGTCTTTGAGTTTCGATCAACTCAATTTCATTAGATTAGAGTCATCTTCTGCTAGGGTCCAGAAACGCATATAACACGATAGAAAGAAATCTTACTGACGGAAATTACCAAAAACGAAAGATGCGAAAAGAGAGGGGGAAAAAAAAAGAGGAGATTGGATGATAGGAGTGAGATTGCAAAAAGGGTGAAAACTGGAAAAGGGGAAACGCGTGTAAAAGGATAAGGTAACGGCAGGAAGATTCTAAAAGGAAAATGAAAAGAGTAAAACTCTTGCGAAAATAAAATCCAAAAGAAAATACAGTGGCATAGTTAACCTGAGGGTCAGTATCACGTCGTCTGCTATGTAAAATATTTCTCATGCTCTCATGTTCCAGTGGACACGACCCAAATAGAGTTTTGAATGGCAGTTAATTTACAAAGTTGTATGGCATTAGGTGCAAATCATACTCTGTTTGTCTGCAGATAGTAATCTGATATATATATATATATATAATATATATATATATATATATATATATATATATATATATATATATATATATATATATATATTATATATGTGTATATATATATATATATATATATATATATATATATATATATATATATATATATATATATATATAATATTTATTTATTTATTTATTACCATCATCTCCTCCCACGACTATTGACTCAAAACGTCTCTCTCTCTCTCTCTCTCTCTCTCTCTCTCTCTCTCTCTCTCTCTCTCTCTCTCTCTCTCTCTCTATATATATATATATATATATATATATATATTATATATATATATATATGTATGTATGTATATATGTGTGTATATGTGTTTGTAAATATATATATATATATATATATATATATATATATATATATATATATATAGTATATATATATAGTGTGTGTGTGTGTGTGTGTGTGTGTGTGTGTGTGTTTCCTGTCACGCTGAGCGGCAACCACTCGGTTACGACAATCTAACGCAAATTGGCCAAGCTGAAGTGCCGTGAGTTAGTTAAGAAAGGGGAAGGGCATGGAAGGGGTTAAATCTGTGTGTGCATATCTATCAACATATTTAGCAGAGAGAGAGAGAGAGAGAGAGAGAGAGGAGAGAGAGAGAGAGACGAGAGCATTTGGCTTTATATATATTATTCATTGTCATCATATGTTTGACATATAGAATTGTGTCACATATAAATACTTGGGTCAGCTTACCATTGAATGAACAGATGTTGTTACTAACAGTTTCATTTGTTTTCAGTATTACTAATTAGTGTTTTAACAAACGAGAATTTTTCTCTCGTCTTTCTAAATTCCGTGTATTTATATACTCGAAGGTTTTCCATTTGCTGAGCAGAGTAAATCTCCAGTCTTTAATATCCACGTAATTCTATGTTTGTGTTTCTAGTAAAGTAGGGTGCGAGACAGGTTCAGGAATGAAGTATCCAGAAGGATTAGGGGACTTTCGAATAACCCTCTCCACTTTGTAAGTGGAACCCAAAGTCTAAGGAGAACCCAGCCAAAAATATCTCCGGACCAGCTACCTGGAATGAAGGTCAACAGAGTGAGGTGAAACCATAGCACGTTTTAGTTTCGGTTTGTTTCCTTTATCACTTGGTAGGAAGTTCGTTATGCCAGAGGTGTTTTTTATCGAACCCTTATCAAATAGTGATTTTTAGGTTTGATGAATTATTAGTTTAAGATTTAAATGAGTGTCGGTTTCGTCTCTTTTTCTATGATTTTATGTAGATAATGGATGAAAAAGATAAATTATAAAATATATCGTGGCGGGTAGTATAAACTAAGCCATACTCACGGTAAAAAATAAAATAATCTTATGAGGAAGCATATGAACATAGGCAGCTTGATCTATACTTATCACCTAAATAAACCGGTTTGGCATTAATTTTGCCTAATAGTAAAGTTTGTGCTGTCATCTGCGCATGAAAAAAAAATTTTGCTAGGTAGCGCTGAAGTATATATTATAAAATTTTATCCATAAATTTGAATCTTAATTGAAAGGGGTTCAAAATTGCTATCCTAGTCGGTTCATATAACATAAAAACTCAGTTCACTTAAAAGGGGCCTATCTACGTCCCCCCCCCTCTCTCTCTCTCTCTCTCTCTCTCTCCTCTCTCTCTCCTCTCTCTCCTCTCTCTCTCTCTCTCTCATTTGCTATTAAGCGGCGTGGAAGACGTAATCACCGAATATTAAAAGTTCGGGATGATCAGATGTGTTACGGGGTATAAATGAATTTTTTGATGAATCTTGATTAGATCTAGTTGTGTATAATCATTATTGCTTTTATTATTATCATTTATATTTTAACCATAATTTATTGTCATATCCTTTCTATTCAGTTGTATATTTATTGTATATTTTCTAAATATATATGGTAAATTTATATGGTAAATTATATAGTATATTATTGTAAGTCTTTTTTTTTCGATAAACAAACTTTCCAGCCCAACTCATTTATTTTATTCCCTTCGTCTCTCTCAAAGAATTAGAGGAATTAGGAATCTATTCTTAGCAATTCCCTTTATAAAAGAAAAAGGCAACACCATGTTCAAGTAATTTGGGAGAAAAAATTACGGTATTGATTAAAATGTAAGAATTCACATTAATGGGGAAAATCTTAACAACTCAAGATTTTCAAATGACATAATATAATTATGTTTAGTGGATCATGGGAGGAATTTCAAAAGATGGCTAAACATTTGAATAGAGAAATCAGAAATGTGGAACTGGAAATGAATATGAGCAAAAACTAGGATAATGTTCAATGAAAATGCAAGCGATAACAAATAAGGGTTATGGATGAACCTCTAGAGATTGTTAATGAATATATGTACTAAGGACAGACAGTAAGTGTTTACCCAGGACATGAGACCGAAATTAAAAGAAGGATAAGCATGGGATAGAGAGCTTTTGGTAAAGAAAATGAGATTAAGAAGAGTAAAATGCAGCTTTCTCTAAAAAAGAAAAGTATTTAATCAGATTGCCCTACCAGTATTAACTTATGCATCGGAAACTTGGAGCCTTACTAAAGTCTGAGAACATAAGCTAGTTACAACTCAAAGATCTATGGAAAGAATAATGTTGGGAATTACACTAAGAGGCAGAAAAAAGCTACATCGATACAGGAGCAAACTAAAATAGAGGATATTAGGGTTGTGGTGGCCGGTGTGTTAACGCCTATGACTGGTGAACGCCAGACTAGGGTTCGAGTTCCGCTCAAACTCGTCAGTTTCTTTGGTTGCTGCAACCTCACCATCCTTGTGAGCTAAGGATTTTTGGGGAGCTTCTAGGTTTATCTGCTGAGTCATCATCAGCCATTACATCACCCTCTTTGGTCCTAGCATAGGTGGAGAGGGTGTTTGGGCGCTGATTATGTTTATATATGGTCAGTCTCTAGGGCATTGTCGTGCTCGATAGGGCAATGTCACTGTCCCTTGCCTCTGCCATTTTTGAGCGGCCTTTAAACATTTAAACATGTAAGGAAAAGAAATGGACATGGGCAGGAAATATAATAGGAATGGCAGATAACAGATGGACATTACTAATAACAGAATGGTTCCCTAGAGATTGTAAAAGAAGCAGGGGAAGGAAGAGATGATGATGGATTGACAAGTTAAGAAAATTTTCTGGTACAAACTGCCATAGAAAGACCACAAACAGATGCGAGTGGAAGGACATACCTGAGGCTTTGTCCTGCAGTGGACTAGTTACGGCAGATGACCTGAGGCTTTGTCCTGCAGTGGACTAGTTACGGCTGATGACCTGAGGCTTTGTCCTGCAGTGGACTAGTTACGGCAGATGACCTGAGGCTTTGTCCTGCAGTGGACTAGTTACGGCAGATGACCTGAGGCTTTGTCCTGCAGTGGACTAGTTACGGCAGATGACCTGAGGCTTTTGTCCTGCAGTGGACTAGTTACGGCAGATGACCTGAGGCTTTGTCCTGCAGTGGACTAGTTACGGCTGATGACCTGAGGCTTTGTCCTGCAGTGGACTAGTTACGGCTGATGACCTGAGGCTTTGTCCTGCAGTGGACTAGTTACGGCTGATGACCTGAGGCTTTGTCCTGCAGTGGACTAGTTACGGCTGATGACCTGAGGCTTTGTCCTGCAGTGGACTAGTTACGGCAGATGACCTGAGGCTTTGTCCTGCAGTGGACTAGTTACGGCTGATGACTGAGGCTTTGTCCTGCAGTGGACTAGTTACGGCAGATGACCTGAGGCTTTGTCCTGCAGTGGACTAGTTACGGCTGATGACCTGAGGCTTTGTCCTGCAGTGGACTAGTTACGGCAGATGACCTGAGGCTTTGTCCTGCAGTGGACTAGTTACGGCAGATGACCTGAGGCTTTGTCCTGCAGTGAACTAGTTACGACTGATGATGATGATGATATCAATTAATGGTGTTAGCATGCAAACGCAAGTAATTGAAAGGAAATATCGTATGTGGAAAATTCATCTGATATTGGTTACGCCGTTGAAGTAATGGATTAAGAGGCCATTTTGAAGAGGGTTAGCACTTACAAGGTTTTATTGCATATTTGGACGTTTAATCCTGTAATCCCCGGGATTCTTGCCTTCACTCTAGCTCTTTTTCATCTCCACCATTTCAATTATCTCTCTCTCTCTCTCTCTTCTCTCTCTCTCTCTCTCTCTCTCTCTCTCTCTCTCTCTCTCTCCTCCTCCTCCGTTATGAGAGAGCCTACATCAAACCTGGTATGCAAAATGGACGGTAAAAATTCGAAAGGGTTGACAACCTAATTTCCAAAAACATTCCATTCCGATCAAGTTTTTTCTCCTTAATGGGGAAAATTCTTTTCATAGTCAACTGGATGGAAACTTTGGTCTTGTGAGCTTCAAACCCCCCCCCCCCCTTACACACACATAAAGCATAATTAAAAGTAAGAAGAATTTTATTGCTAAATATTTTATTTTCATTGTTCCTCATATCGTTTATTTATTTCCTTATTCCCTTTCCTCTCTGGTATATTTTCCCTGTTGGAGCCCTTAGCTTTATATAATCTTGCTTTCCCAACTAGGGTTGTGGCTTAGCTAGTAATAATAATAATAATAATAATAATAATAATAATAATAATAATAATAATATGATTACATTCGTCAGGACAATCTTTGATAGAAGCTGATTTATGTGAGTTTTGTCTTTCTTAGTCAGTCGAAGTTTTATTAATTTTATAACGTGTATAGACAATGATTTATTATATATGCAGTGTTATTGCTGGCATATATTCCTTATGTCACGATATACTGGTTTACAAAAATTTTTGGTTCTTATATGCATTAAGTTATTGCTTATAACCTTTGTATTGTTGGTAATATATATATATATATATATATATATATATATATATATATATATATATATACATATATATATATATATATATATATATATATATATATATATATATACATATGCATATATATACATATATATACAGTATATATATATGCATATATATATATATATATATATATATATATATATATGTGTGTGTGTGTGTGTATATATGCATATATGTATATCTATGCATATATATAAATATATATGTAAATATATGTATATAAATGTATATATATATGCATATATGTAAATATATGTATATATATACATATATATATATATATATATATATATATATATATATATATATATATATATATATATATATATTTATATATATATATATATATATATATATATATATATATATATATATATATATATATATACACACACATATATATATATATATATATATATATGTGTGTGTGTGTGTGTGTGTGTGTGGGTCCTAGATATTGCAAAAGAAGCAGGAAAGGAAGAGAAGACGATGGATTGAAGATCTAGGAAATTTTGCGGCTTTTGAATGGCATAGAAATACGCTAGGGGAAGGACATGTTTGAAGCCTTTGTCCTTCAGTGGACTAGTTACGGATGATGATGATGATGCATATATGTATATATATATATATATATATATATATATATATATATATATATATATATATATATATATATATATATATACTGTATATATATATGTGTATATATATATATATATATATGTGTGTGTGTGTGTGTGTGTGTGTGTGTATCCTGTATAGCATGTTTTATTTGAAATTTCTTTAGAATCTTGTTACAAAAGGCTGTTTCAATTGTTTATTACTCTTGCCTCAATAGCGTTTTCGCCTATGAGACATCGCTATTTATGTAAATAACATTACTGATGACAACAGTGAAATTTATATTTTCATTGTTACTCTACCGATTTCTAGCCACGTTTTAGTCCATTTCTACTTGCATTATACCGCTGATATTTATTGTTCCTGTAATTATTTTCTCTACCCCTCTTACTTTCTGGAAACGTTAAGAGAGACTGAGTGTAAAATCCTCATAAGCTAAGTTGCAGTAATGTTTCGTTAAATGGAAATTTGTACATTTCAAATTTGCATGGATACGAAGGTCTTCTGATTAGCAACTTATTTCGGATCTAATTACACACGAGAGACTTCTCAACAGAATCATGTGAACAGCTGAGTTCACGATGTGCTTGGAAGACAATCCAGCTCAATCTTCCATCAGCTGATAGGTTACACCAAGCAATGATAAGACAATTATCATTATTATGGAATTGCAAGGTTATTATCCCCCCTATTTCTTGGCGAGGGTTTCCATTCCAGAATTACAAAGATTTTTTTTTTCTTTTTTTTTTCCAAATTTGGGACTTTTTTTTTCATCTCCTTTTTCTCCTTATTCTCCTAGAATACGAAAAAAAGATTCAACGTCCAATCCCAGCATAGCCATTGCCCTCTGTATTGAAACGGCAATGACATCGCCAGGGGATATTGCTCGGATGAGGGCAGATTGGAGACTTAAGTAACGGTTTGTTTGAACTCTTGGACCAGCCAACTCGGGTTATTACGTCACAGTCCTCTCACGGCCGGTATGCCCCGGCTTTTTGTATTAAGACGCCAATGACATTGCCAGGGGATATTGCTCGGATGAGGGCAGATTGGAGACTAAGTAACGGTTTGTTAGAACGCTTGGACCAGCCGACTCAAGTTATTATGTCACAGTTCTCTCACGGCCGGTATGCCCCGGCTTTTTGTATTAAGACGCCAATGACATTGCCAGGGGATATTGCTCGGATGAGGGCAGATTGGAGACTTAGTAACGGTTTGTTAGAACGCTTGGACCAGCCGACTCAAGTTATTACGTCACAGTTCTCTCACGGCCGGTATGCCCCGGCTTTTTGTATTAAGACGCCAATGACATTGCCAGGGGATATTGCTCGGATGAGGGCAGATTGGAGTCTAAGTAACGGTTTGTTAGAACGCTTGGACCAGCCGACTCAAGTTATTACGTCACAGTTCTCTCACGGCCGGTATGCCCCGGCTTTTTGTATTAAGACGCCAATGACATTGCCAGGGGATATTGCTCGGATGAGGGCAGATTGGAGACTAAGTAACGGTTTGTTAGAACGCTTGGACCAGCCGACTCAAGTTATTACGTCACAGTTCTCTCACGGCCGGTATGCCCAGGTTTTTTGTATTGACACGGCAATGACATCGCCAGGGGATATTGCTCGGATGAGGGCAGATTGGAGACTAAGTTACGGTTTGTTTGAACGCTTGGACCAGCCGACTCAAGTTATTACGTCACAGTTCTCTCACGGCCGGTATGCCCAGGTTTTTTGTATTGACACGGCAATGACATCGCCAGGGGATATTGCTCGGATGAGGGCAGATTGGAGACTAAGTTACGGTTTGTTTGAACGCTTGGACCAGCCGACTCAAGTTATTACGTCACAGTTCTCTCACGGCCGGTATGCCCAGGTTTTTTGTATTGACACGGCAATTACATCGTCAGGGGATATTGCTCAGATGAGGGCAGATTGGAGACTAAGTACCAGTTTGTTTGATGGCTTGGACCAGCCGACTCAGGTTATTACGTCACAGTTCTCTCACGGCCGGTATGCCCAGGCTTTTTGTATTGAGACGGCAATGGCATAGCTCACTCCCAATTAAATGTGTGGTTTGATTGCTCGAGGTGACCCAATCACCTTTGCATCTTTGCTTCTTTGAATGCTAATAGAGCCTCGAAAAATCCCTCTTCTCGTTGCCTGTATTCCATTATTCCCCCTATCCACGAGAGCTCAAAGCTTCGTCATTCAGTTCTTATTTAAAGGTTAATTTTATCAAAAATTAAGGCTGCTATAACACCTTACTATATTCAGATATTTTGATGTCTTAATTTCTGTTCTAGTTCCGTCATGTTTTGTCTGGGTCTGTGCATTCTTCGTAAACTAGACAGCTCAAAACAGATTCCCTCTTTTTTATCTATATTACATCTATATTGATGAATAAATAATCTTATGATAGGTGAGAAATGAACTTCATGTTATTGTTGTCAAATTAAATTTTGCAACACAGCCCTGACAGCCTCATTTTGTTATATTTCTTTTTTTTATTCAAGCTTGCTCCTTTTTACTCTTTTTGCGTTTTTCTATGTCAAAATTTATTTTGAATTTCATTTGATAATTGGTGCTGGTCTAGCATTCATCCTACCGTGATTTTATGAGTCTAGCTTGCTGCCTACCATGCTCCTATGGTATAGTATACATCCTACAATGATATTAAAAAAAGTAGCTTGGATCCTACCAAATGGCAGTTCAGAAAATATCGATCTTTGGATCCAACCATGATCTTTCGATAGATTGGGTATGGGTTCCTGAAACTGGATCCACACAATGTTGCTGGTGATTTACAGTCTTATACATATTTTTTTTCCTACACATCCGTTTAATCATCATCGTTTCATTTATTCTAATCATGCTTATTCCTATTGTTCCATGACTGTATGTAAATTTTCACCTTTTATTCTTTTCTTTCGTAGCTGTAATCCATTGTGCAGTACCACATTGTTGAGAACGATTTCTTGCAGCATTCCAGAGGTCATCTTGATGTTTCTTTACCTAAACGGGATATAAAAAGAGGAAGAAGATGCTTGTGTGTGTGTTTAAGTGTTTATTTAATCTTTTTATAAGCAGTGTGTACTGTCAACTTACCGAGAGAATTATCAGATCATACCAGACTTAAGAATACGCCTACATCTAGTCCTCGATTTACCCAAGATCTTACTTATTATTTCTTTACATGGCTTATAACATTATGGTGGGGGAAATATTTGATGGGGATAATGTCCTGCCCCCCCCCCCCCCCCACAGAGTAGGCCACACAGATATATAGCCCAAATCCATAAATACTTAAATTCAGAAAGAAAATGCAGTGGCACTTTAACTAGTATACATGTTGCGTCGCCTGATATATAAAAGTCTCTTCATGCTCATATTTACTGAATAAACAAAAGATTTTTTTTCTTCCATTTTTTTTTTTAGGAAAAGTTTAATTTGAAGGAACGTTAAACACCAATTAAAACAGACGTTCGTTATCCAAGAAATAACGAACGCGGGTAACAAGACTGCTATTACTTTTGAAGAAGGTATTACGTATAGACTTTATTTTTCTTTGTAAGCATTGATTGAATTTCTGAATATATTTATTGAAAGCTTTTTATTGTAGCGTCCGATTACGTATTTAGTTAAACAATAAGAGAGTTGTGTAGCCTGATGAAGTTTGGCAATTGAACTTATTATCAATTTCAGTATCATAACGGTCTTCAAAAAGAAAATATTTATTAAGCCCTGAATCAAATAAACTGAAATGGTTGCTGAAATATTCCCCGTGTGCTATTTTCCATTTCAGTTACAAATTCACTTTTCAAATGAGCTTTATCGGTGTATGACCTTTTTAGTTGGGCCCTGGGATAAAAACACGATTGGAAGCTTAACAATTTTCCTATGTATCTGTGGAATAGAATTACGGGTATTATTTTTATAAATGGGGAATTTTAGTTGTATTTTTCGTGAATGGAGAACTGTCTTTTTCTCTCTCTCTCTCTCTCTCTCTCTCTCTCTCTCTCTCTCTCTCTCTCTCTCTCTCTCTCTCTCTCTCTCTCTCTCTCATGGTTAGGGTATTTCAGTTGTACTTTTTGCATGAATGTGAAATTTTGTTTACGCCGGCTTTCCATTTTTTAATACAAATTCTCTTTTACATTCAATTTGAGAAAAACGCTAATCACGATGGAATTATATGAAATTCGTTGTTTCCCTGCCTCGTGGTAATGTTTTTTTTTATTGCTTTTTTTATATACATTCATTAACAAGCGCAGTGATGACTTATGTAATTGTGGCCATATGGCTGAGTAGCCTACTATGCCGGGGAAAGCTCCACTTACTCTGTCAAAAATTTGCATTAAAAAACTGTAAAATTCTGGCACCATTTATTCCAGGATTTTTACTTTTTTAAAAAGTGATATATTAACGTAAAAGATTGATATTACGGTCCCCAAACCCGTAAAAGATAATAGCAAAGTAAGGTAAAATTGCGGTCGCCTGTATTTTACTGAAATACGGTTGAAAAACAGTATATCTTTACGAAGATTTTCCGCTTATAAAATTACGGCCTTTTTTTTTTTTTTTTTTTTTTTTTTTTTTTTTTTTTTTTTTTTTTTTTTTTTTACTAGAACTGAACTCCGGTGTTGTAGTAAGAGGTAGGAAGTTTGGCAAGCAAGATGAAAAACTGAAAATACGAACAAAGATTAAGTAAAGGCCTATAAAGTTGGTGAAGTCGTGAGCCCAAAGGAATTTGCAAAGAACCTTCATGTATGCCTTCAGTGCACCGCATGTAGTGTACCGACTGCACTATACCTCAGGTCTTATCAGAATTAAGTTTCCCCATTTTTTCTGTCTCTATTGAATAGTGTGTTTACTTTAGAATAAAGACTAACTTTGATGAAAGAGGAGGGCGCAGCCTATCCGTAAACCCTTGAAAATATGTCTAAATATGTGTAGATATAATTATTGAAATTATTGTTGCCATTAATTTTATTAATATTGATATTATTAAGATTATTAACATTACTGTTATTATCAAAATTATTAAAATTATTTATATTTTTATTATTATTATTATTATTATTATTATTATTATTATTATTATTATTTTCAAAATTATTAGAATTATAATTTTTATTAAAATTACTATTATTATTATTATTATTATTATTATTATTATTATTATTATTATTATTATTATTATTATTATTATTATTATTTTCAAAATTATTAGAATTATAATTTTTATTATTATTATTATTATTATTATTATTATTATTATTATTATTATTATTATTATTATTATTATTATATAAGAGAACGGTGAGGATACAACAGAGGAAGTGACCCAATATGGCCAGTTTTCAAGGTTTGTTAAGTAATTTATCCTTATGAGCACTGAAATTATATACATAATTTTGTTTATAAGCCTTTTCAATAATCTTTAAATGAATTGCCTTTCTTTTAAAGATAGACTTATAAAAGCATGGGAGCATTTAAAAAATTTCTCTCGGAGTAAAGAGAGTCGAACAATTTGAAGGTTTCTTCAAAGTTTGTTTTTAATTTTCGGGTCCCAGAAATGTTTGTCAATCGACTCTTCCTTTTATTTTTGAATTACTTTTCCTTTCCTATGATTTTATACAGAGATTGTACTATCCAATCAATTCTTTTAGTTCAGTTGATTTATGCAGAAGATTTTATGATTCACATTGTTTAAACCAATATGTTTTATGTATACATATACAGTGTATATTTATATTAGATTTTTGCCTATTGAATTTTATAGGCTCTATAGAAAAGGCCCCGTAAGCCCAGATATGTAAGGAATCACCATATAACTTTTGCCGCTTTCAATACTTATATGTTTTGATTTAAAGTACATTTTACTGAAATTTTACTTTTTGAATAATATTACTAATGTGTACAGGTGTAATTCCGATAGTGTGGTGTCAGTATATATCCAATGTGTAAAAAATGACATGGTGCCTTTCTCTCTCTCTCTCTCTCTCTCTCTCTCTCTCTCTCTCTCTCTCTCTCTCTCTCTCTCTCTCTCTCTCTCTCTCTCTCTAGTGTTAATGGAATTATCACCTGTGAAACATCATTCGTTATGTAAATGATGATGCCAATGTCAGTCGTTATCATTGCCCCAGTTTAAATCTTGTCCCTAAAGAATCTGCCATTTGCATATTATACGAGATTGCCCTAAAGTTTTCCCCGCTCGGCAACTCTTGGAGAAGTATTAGGGCTTTGGAAAAACTAACCAGCCCTCCCCCCACCCCAATCCCCACCTCGTGTATTGAGCGTATTTTGTTTAAAGCTGCGAAACTTCAACTGAGACAGTTGGAGAACCTTGTATTTGCCCTTTCATGTCGTTTGTTCTTATCTTTAACATCACGAGTAGATTCTTTCGAAGGTTACTGAAAGACAATTTTTTTTTTTCAGACATTTTTTACTGAATTCTTTTCTTTTTTTTTTTCATTGTAAGAGAGATCAGTTCACCAAACGTTCAGCTGGGCTCCACAAGGCACTAGAAGAGTTGGAAGGGCCAGGCCTACATGGCTGAGGACTATGAAGCGCGAAGTGGGAGATGATGAATGTAGAAGTCTTGAATTAAGAGCTCAAAATAGAGACGACTGGTGGAATCTAACCGAGGCCCTTTGCGTCAATAGGCGTAGGAGGAGATGATGATGATGATGATTAAGAGTGTTACTTCATAATTTAAATTATTTTTTTTAAATCTAAAGCCTTAGATCTTCTTTGTATAGAATTGGAATCCCTTTTCATTCTTAAATATTCAAATTGAGATATTACTTTTTACGAGTCGTGGCGTAGCTCCTTCCCAATTAAATAAGATGCCTTGTTCAGGGCGACTCACATAAATTTCATAACCTAAAAAAAATAATCACCACAGCTTTACCCAACCGCCTTCTGAATGCTAATGGTATCAGAGAAGATTACCTCTATCCATTCTAAGACATTTCTGATTCTCCCATTCCTTGTGTACTCAGTTTTTTTTTTTTTTTTTTTTTTTTTTTTTTCTCCAGAGTAAACATTTATACATCCTTAGGGAGATGGTGGTTACTTTTAAGCCAAGATTTTCCAGATACGAATAGTTTCAAGTTTAACACTATTTTAATCTTGTTTAAATTTTAGGTTAACAAATCATCCGTTTTTTGAACTGCCTCTCTTTTCCTTCACATTATTATAACGGTATAAAGGTCGCTCATGAGTGGCAGAGGCAAGGGACAGTGACAATGTCCTATTGACAGGACAATGACTTAGAGACTGACCAATCCCCTCTCCACCCAAGCTAGGACCAAGGGGAGCTGGGCTATGGCTGCTGAAGACTCAGCAAGTAGAAGTATATGCTTCCCCAAGCCCTTGTCCCAAGCTCAATGGGATGGTTAGATTGCAGTCCCTACAAGAAACTATCGAGCTTGAGTGGGTCTTGAACCCCAGTCCAGCGGATCACCAGGCAGGGACGTTCCCAGTAAGCTTACACAACCAGCTTTAAATACTGTTGTTTGTTAATATGAAACTACCTTTCTTTGGTTACTTTATTCTAGAAGTATATCAGGGCCTAATATATTTTATTTGTTTTGTTGTTGCCGAAAAGGACGTTGTCACTCATCTTTTAACAATTTTCAATTCGGTTTCACGTGCAAAAAGATATCTTGATGGTCGGTTTATTTATCAGCTACGACAACAATTATTATTATTATTATTATTATTATTATTATTATTATTATTATTATTATTATTAATATTATTATTATTATTATTATTATTATTATTATTATTACTTGCTAAACTACAACCCTAGTTGGAAAAGCAGGATGCTATAAATCCAGGGGAAAATAGCCCGGTGAGGAAAGGGAACAAGGAAAAATAAAATATTTTAAGAACAGTAACAACATTGAAATAAATATTTCAAAATAAATTATAATGACCTTAATGAAACAAGAGAAAGGAAAATTAGATAGAATAGTGTGACCGAGTGTACCCTCAAAAAAGAGAACTCAAACCCATGATAGTGGAAGAGCATGGTACAGAGCCTATGGCACTACCCAAGACTAGAGAACAATGGTTTTATTTTGGAGTGTCCTTCTCCTAGAAGAGCTGCTTACCATAGCTTATGAGTCTCTTCTACCCTTACCAAGAGGAAAGTGGCCACTGAACAATTACTTTCCTGCTAGTTTATTTAACAGCTTTACACCATACCTTTAAAGTAATGAATCTTTTAAATCATGTTATATGAATACATATACAGTATATATATATATATATATATATATATATATATATATATATATATATATATATATATATATATATATATATGTATGTATGTGTGTGTATACATATAAATAAATATTTATTTATATATATATGTATATATATATATATATATATATATATATATATATATATATATATATATATATATATTAATTTCAATCTTTATCAACGTTACGAAAGATAGTTTTTTTCCTCAATACATAGTTTTTTCATGTTCTAAGATGCCATTTCTGTTGGCATTCCTTTGATCCTTTTTCTCCAAATAATCCTCATTCAAGGCCTTGCCTCATTCCGATATCCCAGCCCCCCCCCCCCCCCCCCGCCTCCCACCTACCCTTAACCCCTACGCAAAAATATCTTCCTCTCCCCTCATTCAGACGTATGTCGCGACGTGCGTATACTTATTTATATATATATATATATATATATATATATATATATATATATATATATATATATATATATATATATATATATATATATATATATACACACATGTATATATATACATATATATATGTATATATACAGTATATATATACATATATATAAATATAAATATATATATATATATATATATATATATATATATATATATATATATATATATATATATATATATATATATATATATATCGAGAGAAGTCAAAAGATGATTCTGTTTTTGTTTTAGCTATCATGCTTTCAGAAAGGTTTCGTTTTTTTTGTCTTTTTTTTTTTTAAATTCCCTTTGAAAGTTTTCCTCGTCTTCTATTTATTTCGTCCTTTGCAATATTTATGTAACATATCTTTCTGAAAAGTTTTATATTCCTAATCATTTGCCATTATATTTATTATTGCAGGATTACAACCCCTCGCATATGTATGGTGCTCTTCTGAATGCAAAACTTTTATTAAAAGATGAATTACAGTACTTTAAAAAAAGAAAAAAAATATCAGTAAAAATCTTTTATGGTAATTTCAATTGTTTTGTAAAGAAATTCATTTCAATGAAAAAAGGGTTTTTAATATTTATGTTTGTTTTTTGTTTTTTTCATTAGGCCACAAAAACGCTTGAATGGGGCTGAAGATTTTTTCACAGTTATTTACGAGTTATAAATACTTTACTTTTATCCTAAATTTGTAAGTCCTGGCATGGATTTGCAATTTTACTGGAATTTTTTATATCAATTCAGAATTGTTATAAACAATTGATATTATTTGCATCATGTAAAGATGTGCTTCTTCAAGTTATATTATAATTCATTTAAAATGTGAACATAATGTTATGATATCGTGGCATAAGGCCACCAGACAAACTACACGGAAGTTGCCAGTAGATAATGTAACCGGAATCAGGACATTAGGATACACATATTTTTACCCGAAATTGTAAAATGAACTATTCAACATAACTGTTGAAGTGCACCTGTTGAAATAGTTTTCTATTGAAAATTACAATAAATTCGTATGGGAATAGCAAGGTCTATAGACCAGAAGTACATTACTTGAGGTGCAACTGTTGAAATAGTTTTCTATTGAAAATTACAATAAACTCGTATGGGAATGGCAAGGTCCATAGACCAGAAATACATTACTTGAAGTGCAACTGTTGAAATAGTTTTCTATTGAAAATTACAATAAATTCGTATGGGAATAGCAAGGTCTATAGACCAGAAGTACATTACTTGAGGTGCAACTGTTGAAATAGTTTTCTATTGAAAATTACAATAAATTCGTATGGGAATAGCAAGGTCTATAGACCAGAAGTACATTACTTGAGGTGCAACTGTTGAAATAGTTTTCTATTGAAAATTACAATAAATTCGTATGGGAATAGCAAGGTCTATAGACCAGAAGTACATTACTTGAGGTGCAACTGTTGAAATAGTTTTCTATTGAAAATTACAATAAACTCGTATGGGAATAGCAAGGTCCATAGACCAGAAATACATTACTTGAGGAACACTGTTTATAGCATCTAATCGGCCCTTAGCTTTGTACCGATTCCCACCCTTCTACTTTGTTATTAATTTCTTCCATCTTGCTGCCAAATATCTTTTAATTACTCATATTTTCATCAATAGAATTCCAGGTCTCAGCACCAAATTCCATAAATCTATTCCAGTATGCTTTATCTCATCTCTTAGATATTTACTTACTTCCCCTTAAAAGTAGTTTTAAACTGAAGTAAAGAAAAAATGTATGGGTAATACAGTGATTTAAGGATGAGTTAAAAGTCAATCTTTGATACCGTTGTATTCGGAAACCTCTAGTTCTTTTTACAGAGTTTTGATAACAAGTTTGTATTTCAATTTTCCTTTGTTAGTTTTCTTCCGTTCTCTAACAATTGAATTAGATAAAAATTTCGAATCTATAGGTATGTTTCAAAAGCCCTGTCTCAACAGAATTGACAGAGGAAATTGTTTTCTACCTGGAAGAATTTATACGAGCAGGGAATAGAAAAACATGTACTTTTAATATTCTCGTAACGATACGAAAACTGTCTTGTTAGAGTCAGTTTTTGTTGTCCTTAGAATATTTATTCATAGAGTTCTTCACCACCTGCGTAATGTTTATCTTTGTGTAAAGGACGCATGCGTCATTCCTTATGGTATCTTTCGAGCATAAGGAATTATCGATGTCTGTAGAGTCAAATCATCCGAAAATTAGCATTTTACCTTGTGTCATGAACTTTTGTTCTAATGATAGTAATTTGTTTTGGCAATTGGTGCTATGAGACAGACTGAAGCAATGCTTGGTGTTCGTTCCATTTGAAGGTGGGTACATTTAATTTTTTTTTTCCAAATTGTTGCTTTGTCCTGATATTTTGTGTAATATTTAGCGGTCATAACAACTTCAACACAAAAAGAATATAGCTATTTCTCTTCGTTTTATGGCAGCCATTGTTCCTATACCGTACAATCTGTTTCGTTAAAACCTTATATTATTTTGCACGGTTGGTTTAAGTTACATATAGTTGTACGCTTACCATTGGGTAACTGTTGATAGAATATATTCTGGCCTCAGTTGTTACCATGTATTCAATATTTACGTCACATGGAATTGAATAAGTGTGGTAGAAGTACTTTAATGCATCCTTGAATCTTACGTAGCCTACATTAATACAGTTGTATCTAGAGTAGTGAGGGGTTTTTGTAGATTAGCCAACCGTAGTACATCTGGTTATGGCATAGGCTTGATGAATTAACCTAACCAAAACTTAGGTATCGTTTGCTTAGCCAAGGGTAGTTCCCCTGTGGAACTACTCCAGGGTCAGTCATGCGGACATGGAAAAGTTCTTTACGAAATGGAAATACTCTTGACCTAAGTTATAGTCTACAACCAATAGCAAGTGAGAGCAATTAGCCTAGCAAATAACCACACTACGAGAAATAGCTTAGCATATATCCTAGACTAGGCTGACCTGTTGAACTGGGTGAAAGCTCGATATTACTAGGAATGTATAAGTGATGATCATTTGATGGATAAAATAATTAACTGTAGTCCGATATTATTTTAATTGTATTATTGATAGTAACCCCGCTCTTACTTACTAAAGAAATCATTGGTCACTCGATAGAGAATGAGTTTGCTATTATGAGAATCCAAATCCCATCCTTTGCGACTTTCATTTATTTAAGTAAAATACCAATCTTGGCATATCATTATGTCATTACCTAACCTCACCTTGGATGCAGTACGCTGCTTAACTCAGTACCTTTGACCCTTATGTATCTCCTTTTTATGTTTTATCTAAAAATGGTAAATGTTACTTTTAGACCAGCAATACAGTGCAGATGTAAAATATATTTGGCTATTAGCTTTTTATTATTATTATTATTATTATTATTATTATTATTATTATTATTATTATTATTAATTGCTAAGCTACAATCCTAGTTGGAAAAGCAAGATGCTATAAGCTCAGGGGCCCTAACAGGGAAAATAGCCCAGTAAGGAAAGTAAACAAGGAAAAATTAAATATTTTGAAAACAGAAATAACATTAAATTGAATATTTCCTCTATAAATTATAAATACTTCGACAAAACAAGAGGAAGAGAAATTAGATACAATAGTGTGCCCGAGTGTTTTGGTGAGGAAATTAAAAAAACACTTTAAAAAGTGATTCATCTTGAACGGAATCTAATGTAAAGCTTTAGATCCTACATGATCATTGGTGTAAAGCTGGTAACTGCCTTGTCTTATATTCAGCTTAGAGAGCTATAGAGCTAAGAGTGAAATGCAGGGATGCATCTTAACCTAACCTAACCAAACTTAGGGTTCTGTGTCCCGCTTTACCTTGGGGTCTGGGTTTCACGTCGTTCCCTTTAAGGAACTGTAAATCGTAGAGAAACAATATTTTTTTGGCATGAATACCAACTGTACTTTGAGTATTCATTATTATTACTATTATTGTTGTTGTTGTTGTTGTTGTTGTTGTTGTTGTTGTTGTTGTTATTAAAATTTGAAGTAAATATTAGCTGATAAAGATATATCGGTTATTTAAAATCATATTTCATTGTATTTATTTATCTATTTATGTATTTTATATAATTATTGCTAAATGCCGCCTGGGAGATTCTTCATTTTTGCAAAATTCTTTCGCTTTCATTTTGGAAAACAGACATACTTTACTTAGCATAACTTGCATTTAAATTGTTTCTTAATTGTGATTTAAGTAGCTTAATAAATGACAGAGCATCCTTTCATGTCATTAAGATTTCCCATCACGAGATATTAAAGACGATAACAAGAAGTAAAACAGTCGTTCTATATATAATTCAGAAGTCTTTTTACATCGATTCTAATGTAAATCACAGTTGAAAATTGCACATTTGAAGAGAAAGATCTGGTGAGGAAAGAAACACCTCATTTCGACGAAAACCCTTTAATGAGAACTTGAGCCCGGGCTCCAGTTACATGCCGTTTAAACGAGGTCAACTTAAACTCATCAAAATTCTCGTCTTCTCTTATTAAAACTTGGAGTAGTTCGCTACCCCTCAACCACTCCACTCCAGTCCCGTCTCCCTCTTCCGTCCGGTAAAGGAGTTAAAGGCTTAACTAACGTGGACAGCTTTTTTTTTTTTTTCATCCCTCCAGGTGTCGTGAAAATCTAAGGCTTACAGGCAGGTTCGAAGACTTTTCTTTAAAAATGAAAAAAAAAATGCGATATTCCTAACTCCTTCTACTTCATCTCTCTGGTTGTTAGTCTTCTCCCTTATATTATTATTATTATTATTATTATTATTATTATTATTATTATTATTATTATTATTATTACTTCCTAAGCTACAACCCTAGATGGAAAAGCAGGATGCTATTAGCCCAGGGGCCCCAACAGGGAAAATAGCCACGTGAGGAAAGGAAAGAAGGAAAAATAAAAGTATTTCAAGAACAGTAACCTAATTTCCTAATTTTAGGTTTCTCTCTTGTCTTCAAAACTATTCCCTCTCTCGTATTTCATTTCCTTTTTTCCTTTATTTTTATTTTTATTTCTGGACCTGGATGTCCCGTATGTGGAGATGTTCAGAGATGGCTTTTATCTGCAGAAATGACCAAATCAACTATTATGGCGTATTTCTAAAGATAGGAATAAATTCGATTTCTTTTTGTCATGTAAAGTCCGTAAAGAGGATATTTTTATATACATTAGAAACAGGACTCTGATTCAGATAAGTTTTTTTTTATTTAATGTGTCTGAAGAGGCAGTGTCTCGTACCTGTCAGATAAATGTAAGGGAATAAGAGTGATTTTGTTCAGAATATCAGAATGCTGTTCAGGTTATATTTTGCCCCACTTTGTCTTAGGAAAGATGTGAGACCCTGTTACAGCATTGCCTTTTTCAAGTTTTTCTTAGCAGTTATTGGCGTTATTAAGCTTTACATGTTGCAATTAGCATTATGTAAGACGAACGCCCTCGTCTACTATTATAAATCGGCTTTTTATGGGAAGTAGGTTGGTCAGGG
Source organism: Palaemon carinicauda (assembly GCF_036898095.1). Lineage (NCBI taxonomy): Eukaryota > Metazoa > Arthropoda > Malacostraca > Decapoda > Palaemonidae > Palaemon > Palaemon carinicauda. The sequence goes on from NC_090757.1 coordinate 26,469,261, forward strand.
CACCAGCCACCCGTTGAGATACTACCGCTGGAGAGTTATGGGGTCCTTTGACTGGCCAGACAGTACTACATTTGATCTTTCTCTCTGCTTTTTGTATGAGGCATCTCCTTCCCATATACCAATCCACGTAATGAATATTCATTGGGTTTTATAACAAATGATTAAGCTTAGAGAGTTATGTTGACAGCTGGTAGTGAAGTTGATTGTACACTTTATTCTATTCAGTGAATTGGAGAATTGGCATGATGACTGGAACTGTTAATGAACTAATATCATTATTAAAAGTGAAAGAGGGCGAGTGATTTATTTATTGAAAATATGTATTTTTCCTTTAATCCTACTGTTTTTGTATTTAACTAGTAAATTTCATAGTGTGATCATTACTATTGGAACGACAGTTAAATTCTCCCAGAAGCCTTCGTGATATTTGTTTCGTCTCGTTTCA
>NC_090757.1:26474705-26489705 GCF_036898095.1 Palaemon carinicauda
AAGCTCGTTATTATTATTATTATTATTAATTCCTAAGCTACAACCCTAGTTGGAAAAGCACAATGCTATAAGCTCAGGTTCTCCAAACGGAAAAATAGCCCAGTGAGGAAAGGAAACAGGAAAAAATAAAATTTTTAAGAAGTGTAACAACATTAAAATACACTGTATGATTACTGTATGAGACTTCAGAGTAGAACGATATGTTTAATAATAGTACATTAGAAATAAAGTCATGCTTGCAAGATACATCAAGTTTATTTATATTTTAATCGAATTCAACTGTAGGACAACAGGGTTCTTGTCTGAAAATAGTTTATTCTAAAAAAATAAATATTCCTTTCTAAAGTCACCATTCTGCTTTGACTTTCTGCTGACTTGCAAACGTTTTCCCCTGATACAAAAATCAGAGTTTTTTCCTGGCCTCTTCTCCATTTCTCTTTTTGAGTTACTAGCCACAACCTGCCATCCCCCCCCCCCCCCGCCCCCCTATAATTCCCTTCCACTCTTCCCATTTTTCATACACTTTTAGTCTGGCCCTCTTGCACTTTGTCAAGTTGTCCTGGGTAATAAATGGAGTTGGCTATTGTTCTGAAATAAAAAACTTAACGGTGTAGAATATACTTTTAATGTATTTTATGACGGTATAAATTCAAATGTATGCTTTTTATTTTAATAGTAGTATAACGTACCTCATACGTTATGATATTTCCCTCTTTTAATTTTTTTTAATCGTAATAATTTTGTAGATTTCATATCGTTTATATTTAATTTTCAAAATCGTAATCGTAAGCTTTGTTTTTATCGCCTCTCCTTGTTAAGTGTTGAGTGTCACGTCTGGTAGGTCCAGGATTGCTACCTGCCTCCTGATGACCAGTCCACCCAGCCGGAAATGAGTACCAGTGTGTATGAAGTAGCAAAAAATGGGGTGGAGCTAAAACTTCACTTCCAGGAACTAGATGAGAAACTGTCTTTTAAGGGAGAAAAGATGGCGCGCGTGCGCACACATATATACACACACACGCACACACATACACAAACACACACATTTTTTATATATATAGATAGATAGATTGATAGATAGATAGATATATGTGTATGTGTGTAGGCTATATATATATATATATATATATATATATATATATATATATATATATATATATATATACATGTATGTATGTATGTATATGTGTATATATATATATATATATATATATATATATATATATATATATATATATATATATATATATATACGACTTTCTCGATGTAGAAGATGAGTTGCCCCAAATGTTACACCTCCGATCTTTTGTAATTATTTTTGAAGTGGGGTTGCATACCCCACACCCTGGCCCATGTATGTTTAAGAAGCTAATATACCAACAACATCTGTTCTTTCAGTGTCCACCAATCCAACTACAGACCATACCCAGCGTTTGCTTATTGAACCTCATAAAACATACGTTTAGCTACACTGTTAGAAATTTGCATAAAAAAACCATAAATGTCTGGCAACATTTATTCCAGAAATTTCACCGTTTTAAATACAGATTTATTGACGGAAAAGAAATGATAGTACAGTCGCCAACCCGTAAAAGATAATAACAAACTAAGGTAGAATTACGGTCGCCTGTATTTTACTGAAATACGATTGAGTGTAATTGATAAATAGATAGTTATAGTTTGCTTTTGTTGACTGTTTGTTTATGGTCGCCTGTATTTTACTGAAATACGGTAAAGAACAGTATTTTACGGAGAATTTCAGATTAGAAATACGTCTTTTTCTAACAGTGTGATTGATAAATAGATAGAATTATAGTTTGTTTTTTTGTCGCCTGTTTGTTTAAATTTCCACCATTGATTTAAAGCGTTTGTTATTTGGCACTTCAAATGAATCCAGGTTACCAAAATTTCCCTTTGAAGTGATACGAATTGAATGATTTTTTCGATATCAATAAGTACTCGGTGAGTTTTTGCTTTTGGTCCCATTCACCGTCGATACATTTATTTCATTTTTTAAATGGAACATCATTTGAAAAAACGGAATATGATATTTAATATTGTATTTATTGACGATTTATTTATTCAGACCGGTCACGGGATAAGTGCAGCTTTTATGGACTATGTAAACCCGTTGATAATTTGTTCAATGGATATAGGATTATGTGTTCAGTAAGTCGCACGCGTTTGATTACTACTTTGCAACTATTTTCATAAACGTGATTGATCTGTGGTTTACTTTTGACGTTTATTTAAAGTGTAGTGAAACTGATATAAATTTATGCGTACGCAAATTGGATCTCTCTCTCTCTCTCTCTCTCTCTCTCTCTCTCTCTCTCTCTCTCTCTCTCTCTCTCTCTCAGGCACGTGCGTCCGCGTGTTACATAGATGTGTGTTTTAAGAGAAAGAAGTATATAGTGGAAATCATTCATACATAACATGTTTAATTTAAAAATGATTAATTTGAAAATGCTTAGTTCCACCCCCCCCCCCCATAAAAAAGATTATTTGTCAAAATTCAACAGCGTAAAGAAATGATAAAACTCCATAGTTTCTATATTTTCAAAATTACTAATTACAAAATGCTTAAATCCTAACCCCCCCCCCCTCTCCCCCCAAAAAAAACAGACTATATGTCAAAATTCAACAGCGTAAGGAAATTATAAAACTCCATATTTTTTATATTTCCTTATGGTGTTCCACTGAGATATTTGGTAATTTCCCAAGGCACCAATAACAATAAATTTTCGGGTGGCGTTTATGCAGTAGGTAGCTACTGTATTTCGCCCGAGTCAGACACGGTAACAGCGTTGCCAATTGTTCTGCTTGTGGATAATTGTCGCTGGAAAAACGTATTTACGGTTGGTAACACTGCACTGGTTTGTATGTTCAATTTGCCTCTTCATAAAAACCTTAGGACATATCCCTTAATGTCCAAACCTGTAACAATGAGACCCCTTCAGGTTTTAATGTACACCCAGCAACAAAACCGGTGTCACCTGGCCAGACCTGATTTGGAGAGATCATGCCCCTCTTGCCCTGAAAGGTGGCTGACGTTAAACAACCGAGACATCGTTAGGATGGTTCGAATGTGAGGAGGGAAATTACCGATATCACTCAAAGAAATGCGATGAAGAGAAAACCTTTTTATTCTTTTAAGAAATATAATCTAATATTATTTCGAAACTAATTCATCAAAAGATTTTATCATAACTTTTTATTTGAATTTTCCTATTCTATATATATTTAAAATTTTCTTGAATGATATTGGAACTGACTATTCATATTAATATTCATAACACGGAAATATCCCTCGTTTGCATTTTCTTAAGCAATTCCTCTCTCTCTCTCTCTCTCTCTCTCTCTCTCTCTCTCTCTCTCTCTCTCTCTCTCTCTCTCTCTCTCTCTCTCTACGTAATTACACACTGTGGCATACGTATTATATGTAGGGGCTAATCATGAATCGTATCAAATAGCTCTCATTGGGTCACCAATCATTAATAAGTCGCGTTTGTTCAAAATTTCGAAGGTAATGAGGTTTAAAGGTTTAGTTATTGATTTCAGTGTTTTCCTTTGATTTCGATCATGAGCCACGTAGCTCGGTGTGGTTGGGGTCAGCTTTTGTCATAGGTTGCTTGGCTCCGGCCCTCTTAGAGAAAATAGTATTATTTGCTATATCAATTATATTAGTTTAAGGTTGGAGACTTAAAATGCATCATCAGTTAACATAATCTATATTGTTTCAGAAGTCACAATCGAATATGTGAAATGACATACAACGAAAGTTCATTGGTGCATTATTATAATGATGTGGTATATAGGATGTAGGGTATAAAATATTAAACTATCAATACATTGTTTACTCAAATTATCTGGTTCGGCGTCAATAACCTTAGATGTCAGGATGACGAAAAAATCCTAATCAAGCAATCAGTCAATCAAATTATCTTGGCAAGTCGTTCACTTCAAAGCGAACCCCCTTCCCTGGTGACGATTGCTCAATGCTCAAAGGTCCGATCTAGGTGTCTTCACCCTTCCCAAGACAAAAGGAAATATTTCCTTAGCACTGAGTATTCGTATCATTACGATTTTATTTATCGTTTCATGTCCTGATATCCAACATCTTAAAAGTGTTCCCCGGTAAGCTCTTCAAGAAATCCATTACTCTCGATGTTTGTTCAATCAGTCTTTCGCATATTTACTTTGTTATCTATAGTTTTGATATAATTTCAAACACCTGGAAAACAAACTGTATGAAATATTGTCATCTTAGTATTTTGTTTTTCATTGACTAAAAAACTTCCACCAGAAGGATCTTATCATAACTGTGAGACCTTTAGAACTCGAGAGAGAGAGAGAGAGAGAGAGAGAGAGAGAGAGAGAGAGAGAGAGAGAGAGAGAGAGAGAGAGAGAGAGAGAGCGCAGCTGCTAGAATAATGCAAACAAGGAGATATGATTCCCACGTATATTAATTGGAATAGTCAGTTCCCACAATATTTAAGGATGTTCCATATAAAAATGTAATAAGGAATGCAAATATATCGGTGTGATTATATTTTTGATAACTATTTTCGAAAACGATTGCATTTCTTAAAAGAATAAGAGATAAGACCTCTCTATCTTTCATATATATATATATATATATATATATATATATATATATATATATATATATATATATATATATATAAATATGTATATATGTATATATATGTATATATGTATATATATATATATATATATATATATATATATATATATATATATATATACATAAACACACACACAAGTTTATTACAAGTCTACCGTACATATTTTTGTCGAATTCAGGAATCTGTTCTTAGACTTGAAACCAACCCTTCTCCACTATGAAAGCTGATAAGTGAGTTTGCAACACGTGGTTATTTATTATGAATCTATATCAATAACAACGTGTTGCAAACACTAACCAGGTATCATAGTGGAGATGGGTTTATTTCAAATCTAAGAACAGATTCCTGAATTCGACAGGAATATGTACGGTAGACTTGTAATAAACTTGTAATTGTCTTGATAGCATGGTTGGGTACAGTCTCTGCAAGCATGGTTTTGGCTAAAAGGCTTAGGCTCGAATTTCTGCCCAGCCAGAAGCTGTTATCATAAATGAATTTCTAGTAGATATTCACTCCCAAAGATAGAATTCGATATTAAATGCCATTGTGGTTGATATTTACATTAATTAAAATCAAGAGCGTTAGTCATATATATATATATATATATATATATATATATATATATATATATATATATATATATATATATATATATATATATATATATATATATTTACATTTTTTATAACCCTATTTGTGTCCGATCTATCGGAGTCCAGACATGGATGGCTATACAGTATATGAAAGGTCTGGGACTCACTGACGGGTGTTAAGTAGCAGGAGCCTGCATGGTGAGGAGGAGGTATGCTGGCTGTTTAGGTCACCACTCACCTGGGTGAAGCGGGGTCATTTCATTCATAAAAGATACCTAAAGTATATGCTGTATTTAATTGTAGCACCTCTTTGGCCCACATTTTGAGGTTCCTTACCTCTAGCATCAGGGGTTTTTTGACCTCTTATTTTGAGGTGCCTTCTAGCATTTGAGGTTCTTTGACCTCTATTTTCAGGTGCCTTATCTCTAGTATAAGGGGCTTTTTCACCTCTATTTTAGGTGCTTTAACTTTAGCTTTATGACCTCTATATTTTGAGGTGCCTTATCTCTAGCATTAGGGGCTTTTTTACCTCTATTTTGAGTGCCTTATCTCTAGCACTAGGGCTTTTCAACCTTTATTTTGGGGTGTCTTACCTCTAGCATTAGGGGCTTTTTTACATCTATTTTTAGGTGCCTTAACTTTAGCTTTACTGGCTTTATGACCTCTATTTCGAGTGCCATATGTCTAGCATTAGGGTCTTTTTTACCTAATATTTTGAGGTGCCTTATCTCTAGCTTTAGGGGCTTTTTACCTCTTATTTTGAGGGACCTTATCTCTAGCATTAGGGCCTTTTTGACCTCTTATTTTGAGGTGCCTTATCTCTATCATTAGGAGCTTTTTACCTCTATTTTCAGGAGCCTAATCTATAGCATTAGGGGCTTTTTAACCTCTGATTTTGAGGTGCCATATGTCTAGCATTAGGGGATTTTTACCTCTATGTTGAGGTGCCTTATCTCTAGCATTAGGAGCTTTTTGACCTCTATTTTTAGGAGCCTTAACTTAGATTTAGGGGCTTTATGACCTCTATTTTTAGGTGCCTAACCTGTAGTATAGAAGGGCTTTATGACCTCTGATTTTGAGGTGCCTTATCTCTAGCATTAGGGGATTTTTTTACCTCTATTTTGAGGTGCCTTATCTCTAGCATTAGGGGTTTTGTTTACCTCTTTTTTGAGGTGCCTTATCTCTAGCATTAGCAGCTTTTTTACCTCTATTTTAGGTGCCTTATCTCTAGCACTAGGGGCTTTTCAAACTTTATTTTTAGGTGTTTTATCTCTAGCATTAGGGGCTTTTTTACCTCTATTTTTTGGTGCCTTAACTTTAGCTTTACTGGCTTTATGACCTCTATTTCGAGGTGCCATATGTTTAGCATTAGGGTCTTTTTTACCTAATATTTTGAGGTGCCTTATCTCTAGCTTTAGGGGATTTTTACCTCTTATTTTGAGGGACCTTATCTCTAGCATTAGGGGCTTTTTGACCTCTTATTTTGAGGTGCTTTACCTCTAGCATTAGGAGCTTTTTACCTCTATTTTCAGGAGCCTAATCTATAGCACTAGGGGCATTTTAACCTCTGATTTTTGGGTGCCTTATGTCTAGCATTAGGGGATTTTTACCTCTATGTTGAGGTGCCTTATCTCTAGCATTAGGGTTTTTTTTTTTACATCTATTTTTAGGTGCCCTAACTTTAGCTTGAGGGGCTTTGTACCAACCGTGTGTCACACAATTGTACATAATTATTTTTTATATATTATGCTTGTATCTGCGCTCTTCCCTCGCACTAAAAAGAACCTGAATGATTATGTCTCCGGTTTTGCTCTGTAATGTTGTCTGTCTCTCGAACATGTTATGTCCTGTTGCCTTGAGGTTTTGTATATAAAGGAGAGTGTTCCTTAATAAACAAGTCAGTTGATTGCATCCTGCCTTTGAGTTCACAACCCTCTCTTGGCCCGTCACAGCTTTATGTCATCTATTTTAGGTGACTTCTCTCTAGCATTAGGGGCTTTTTAACCTTTAATTTTGATGGGCCTTATCTAACATTAGCGACTATTTTACCTCTGTTGTAAGGTGCCTTATTCTTAGCATTAGGGGCTTTTTTTACCTCTGTTTTGAGGTGCCTTATCTCTAGCGTTAGGGACTTTAGGACCTTTATTTTAAGGTGCCTTATCTCTAGCATTAGGGGCTTTTTGACCTCTGATTTTGAGGTGCCCGGTGCCTTATCTCTTGCATTAGGGGATTCTTTTACCTCTTTTTAGGTTCCTTAACTTTAGCTTTAGGGGCTTATTTATAGCATTAGGGGCTTTTTTTACCTCTATTTTTAGGAGCTTTATATATAGCATTAGGGGCTTTTTTTAAATCGATTTTGGGGGGCATTACTTCTAGCATTAGAGGCTCTTTGACCTATATTTTTAGGGGCCTTATATAGCATTAGGGGCTTTTTTTACCTTAAGTTTGGGGTGCATTACTTGTAGCATTAGAGGCTCTTTGACCTCCCTTTTTAGGTGCCTTATTTATAGCATTAGGGGCTTTTTGACCTCGATTTTGAAGTGTATTACTTCTTGCATTAGAGGCTCTTTGACCTCTATTTCTAGGTGCCTTATTTGTACCATGCGTAGCTTTTTGACCTCGATTTTGAGGTGCTTTACTTCTAGCATTAGACTCTCTTTGACCTCTATTCTTAGGTGCCTTATCTATAGCATTAGGGGTTTTTTATCCCTATTTTTAGGAGCCATATATAAAGCATTAGGGGCTTTTTGACCTAGATTTTGAGGTACTTCTAGCATTAGAAGCTCTTTGACCTCCATTTCTAGGTGCCTTATTCATAGTATTAGGGTTTTTTTACCTCGATTTTGAAGTGCATTACTTCTAGCATTAGAGGCTCTTGACCTCTATTTTTAGGTGCCTTATTTATAGCATTATGGGTTTTTGACCTCTGTTTTTAGGTGCCTTATTTATAGTATTAGGGGCTTTTGACCTCTATTTTTAGGAGCCTTATATAAAGCATTAGGGGCTTTTTGACCTAGATTTTGAGGTACTTCTAGCATTAGAAGCTCTTTGACCTCTATTTCTAGGTGCCTTATTCATAGTATTAGGGGTTTTTTTACCTCGATTTTGAAGTGCATTACTTCTAGCATTAGAGGCTCTTGACCTCTATTTTTAGGTGCCTTATTTGTAGCATGCGTAGCTTTTTGACCTCTTATTTTTAGGAGCCTTATATAAAGCATTAGGGGCTTTTTAACCTCGATTTTGAGGTGCTTTACTTCTAGCATTAGAGTCTCTTTGACCTCTATTTTTAGGTGCCTTATTTATAGCATTAGGGGTTTTTTACCTCTATTTTGAAGAGCCTTATATAAAGCATTAGGGGCTTTTTGACCTAGATTTTGAGGTACTTCTAGCATTAGAAGCTCTTTGACCTCTAATTTTAGGTGCCTTATTTATAGCATTATGGGTTTTTGACCTCTGTTTTTAGGTGCCTTATTTATAGTATTAGGGGCTTTTGACCTCTATTTTTAGGAGCCTTATATAAAGCATTAGGGGATTTTTGACCTAGATTTTGAGGTACTTCTAGCATTAGAAGCTCTTTGACCTCTATTTTTAGGTGCTTTATTTATAGCATTAGGGTTTTTTTACCTTGATTTTGAGGTACTTCTAGCATTAGAAGCTCTTTGACCTCTAATTTTAGGTGCCTTATTTATAGCATGCGTAGCTTTTTGACCTCTTATTTTTAGGAGCCTTATATAAAGCATTAGGGGCTTTTTGACCTCGATTTTGAGGTGCTTTACTTCTAGCATTAGAAGCTCTTTGACCTCTATTTTTAGGTGCCTTATTTATAGCATTAGGGGTTTTTGACCTAGATTTTGAGGTACTTCTAGCATTAGAAGCTCTTTGACCTCTAATTTTAGGTGCCTTATTTATAGCATTATGGGTTTTTGACCTCTGTTTTAGGTGCCTTATTTATAGTATTAGGGGCTATTGACCTCTATTTTTAGGAGCCTTATATAAAGCATTAAGGGCTTTTTGACCTAGATTTTGAGGTACTTCTAGCATTAGAAGCTCTTTGACCTCTATTTCTAGGTGCCTTATTCATAGTATTAGGGGTTTTTTTACCTCGATTTTGAAGTGCATTACTTCTAGCATTAGAGGCTCTTTGACCTCTATTTTTAGGTGCCTTATTTATAGCATGCGTAGCTTTTTGACCTCTTATTTTTTGGAGCCTTATATAAAGCATTAGGGGCTTTTTAACCTCGATTTTGAGGTGCTTTACTTCTAGCATTAGAGTCTCTTTGACCTCTATTTTTAGGTGCCTTATTTATAGCATTAGGGGTTTTTTACCTCTATTTTGAAGAGCCTTATATAAAGCATTAGGGGCTTTTTGACCTAGATTTTGAGGTACTTCTAGCATTAGAAGCTCTTTGACCTCTAATTTTAGGTGCCTTATTTATAGCATTATGGGTTTTTGACCTCTGTTTTTAGGTGCCTTATTTATAGTATTAGGGGCTTTTGACCTCTATTTTTAGGAGCCTTATATAAAGCATTAGGGGCTTTTTGACCTAGATTTTGAGGTATTTCTAGCATTAGAAGCTCTTTGACCTCTATTTTTAGGTGCCTTATTTATAGCATTAGGGGTTTTTGATCTCTGTTTTTAGGTGCCTTATTTATAGTATTAGGGGCTTTTGACCTCTATTTTTAGGAGCCTTATATAAAGCATTAGGGGCTTTTTGACCTAGATTTCGAGGTACTTCTAGCATTAGAAGCTTTTTGACCTCTAATCTTAGGTGCCTTATTTATAGCATTAGGAGCTTCTTGACCTCGATTTTGGGGTGCATTACTTCTAGTTTTAGAGGCTCTTTGATCTCTATTTTTAGGAGCCTTATATAAAGCATTAGGGGCTTTTTGACCTAGATTTTGAGGTACTTCTAGCATTAGAAGCTCTTTGACCTCTATGTTTTGGTGCCTTATTTATAGCATTAGGGGCTTTTTGACCTCGATTTTGAGGTGCATTACTTCTAGTATTAGGAGCTCTTTGACCTTATTTTTAGGTGCCTTATTTATAGCATTAGGGGTTTTTTTACCTCGATTTTGAGGTGCATTACTTCTAGTATTAGCTCTTTGACCTTTTTTTTTAGATGCCTTATTTATAGCATTAGGGCCTTTTTGACTTCGATTTTGAGGTGTATTACATCTGGTATTAGAGGCTCTTTGATCCTTATTTTTAGGTGCTTTATTTATAGCATTAGGGGCTTTTGACCTTTATTTTTAGGATCCTTATATAAAGCATTAGGGGCTTTTGACCTCTATTTTTAGGAGCCTTATATAAAGCATTAGGGGCTTTTGACCTCTATTTTTAGGAGCCTTATATAAAGCATTAGGGGCTTTTTCACCTCGATTTTGAGGTGCTTTACTTCTAACATTAGAGGCTCTTTGACCTCTAGTTTTAGGTGCCTTATTTATAGCATTAGCAGCTTTTTTACCTCTATTTTTTATGCCTTATTTCTAGCATTTAGGGTTTTTACCTCTATTTTGAGGTGCCTTATTTCTAGCATTAAGGGTTTTTACCTCTATTTTGAGGTACCTTATTTCTCGCATTAGGTGCTTTTTTTTTACCTCTATTTCAAGATGATATACCTCCAGCATTAAAAGCTATTTTACGTGTTCGTTTAAAGGCTCATCGTTGCTGTTCTGTTCTCTTCTGTCTCTTGTAGTTTTTCAAGATTTTTAGTTTTTCGGTTTCCTTTAATATTTCATCTTCCACTTTCCCTATTACGTCAATTTCCTTCGAGATTTCATCGTATTCTTTATTAGTTCGTCAGTTTCCTTCTAGATTTCAAGAGAGATTTCAGTGCCGTGTGTCCTGAGTTCGTCAGATTCCTCAGAGAAATCGATGGCATCCATGTCTTTGTCCATCGGGGTGATGGGTAGAGACAGAAATGCGATAAATTTTCTCCGCATACGTCATCACGCTAAAGTAAACGAAGAGCAACACAATATATATACCAATACGGTCTGGATATGTCCTTTCTTCAATGTCGAATTTTGGGATTATCCTGCAGAAGAACCACACGTCACTCACCGTTCAGCTGAACCGTTCTCTCTCCGTCCTTATTTCTTTAGTTCCAATAGCCTCCAGTTATAGGACATCGTTTCAAAAGCCCAAGCAAAGGGTCATTTAAGGCGCGTACATTATGTTTTTCAAAGCTCGATACCTTCTGTAGCAACCACCAAAACCAGATGTAGATGAAGGTGTTCCGAAGAAGTTGTAATACGCAATTCTCACAGTCTGCTCCCTGTTCCAAAAATAGCCATTAACGATGTTCACTGCGTTGCTTGCTTAGTTTAAAAAAAAAAATATCAGGTCTTCAGAAGTCATTTGAAGCTCGGGGCGGAGCCGTTCAGAACTGCTCCGGGAAGATTCTGTTCTGGAGTCATTCAGAACTCTATGCTAAGTCTACGGCTATGTCTTCTGAAGCCTTTTGAAGATCCCGAAAAGTTTTCTTCAGGTGCCGTTCAGGGAGCTCCAGGAAGAATCTGTTCTGGAGTCATTCAGAACTCCATGCTAAGTCTACGGATGTTTCTTCTGAAGGCATTTGGAAATCCGGAAAAATTTTCTTCCGAAGCCCTTCAGAAATTCTGTTCTTGGGTCATTCAGAACTCCATGCTCAGTCTATGGCAATTTCTTCTGAAGCCATTCCGAAGCCGTTTAGGACTCGCGAAAAAACTCTTCTTTCGTTTCAATAAATTCTAGTAACTCATCATCATCATCATCAACATCATAATAATAATAATAATAATAATAATAATAATAATAATAATAATAATAATAATAATAATAATAATAATAATAATAATAATAATAAACTACATGATTTGATTTATGGATTTGAGTTTGAATGTTCTGAAGTCGTTCAACGCTCAGATATGCAATTTGAAGGAAAAGTTAAGAGACTGAATAGGAAGATGAAAAGATAATTAATACTATGATTTATTACTTTTATTATTAAGTAACGCCTGCAACGCACTCGGTGATCGAACTCGGGCGAAGGGTAATTGAAGTTTTCAGCAAACCCCATTGAAATAACCGAAGGCTTCGACTTATTTTTTCAGGTTTGGGATTTAAAACAACCCATTTCCGGTACGAATCGATATCAGAGCCGTTCGAAACAGAAAATACGTCTCGAAAAACCGCATTTCACGAGTACTTTTCCTGAGAATTCATTTTAGATAATCAATAATGATGTAATATTCACATGATTTTTCCAATGGAATTATTCCTTTCTAAATTTTTTTCGAAGGCGATGTGTATATGTTATGTTTCTACTAATGGTTTATATATTCACACACACACACACACACACACACACACACACACACACACATATATATATATATATATATATATATATATATATATATATATATATATATATATATATATCCTTCCCATATTGACGCTAAGAGTCTCGGTTAGATTTCATTAGTCGTCCCTATCTTGAACTTTTAATTCAATACATCTCCATTCATCATCACCTACTTCACGCTTCATAGTCCTCAACCATGTAGGTCTGGGTCTTCCAACTCTTCTAGTGCCTCGTGGACCCCAGTTAAACATATATATATATATGTATATATATATATATATATATATATAGATAGATATAATATATATATATATATATATATATATATATATATATATATATGTATATATATATATATATATATATATATATATATATATTATATATATATATATACACACATATATATATGTATATATATAAATGTGTGTGTATATATTTTATATATATATATATATATCTACTGTATATATATATATATATATATATATATATTTATATATATGTTTATATATATATATATATATATATATATATATATATATATTTATATATATATTTATATATATATATATATATATATATATATGTATTTATACATACATACATATATATATATATATATATATATATATATATATATATATATATATATATATATATATATATATATATGTACATTTTTGTGTCATCAGCTGTGACTGGTCCACTATAGAACAAAGACCCCAGATATGCCACTTTATAAGTTCGTCTTCTCTTCCTTCCCCAGCTTCTTTTACAATCTTTAGGGACACATTCTACAATTCTTAATGTCCATCTATTGTCTGACATTCTCATTATATGTCCTGCCCATGTCCATTCCTTCTTCTTACATGTTAGGATATTGTCTACTTTATTTTGCTCTCGTATCCATGATGCTCTATTTATGTCTCTTATTGTTGTTATTATCATCATTCTTTCCATAGCTCTTTCAAGTTGTAATCAGGCCTTTAGTAATGCTCCAAGTTTATGATGCTTAAGTTAATACTCTTAGGACCATCTGATTAAATACTTTATATATATATATATATATATATATATATATATATATATATATATATATATATATATATATATATATATATATATATATGTATGCATATATATATGTATTTATATATAAATATAGATATATATATATGTATGTATGTTGATGAAAATCAACACAATATCGTGTTCAAATAGAATTAAATTTCTACCTCATACTTGGGATCGAACCCTTGTCCCTTCAAATGAAAGGCCGGGTCGCTCTGCTGGCATGGTTGGAAGCAACCTGGCCTTTCATTTGAAGGGGCTAGGGTTCGATCCCAAGTATGAGGTAGAAATATATATATATAAATGTGTGTGTATGTATATATATATATATATATATATATATATATATATATATATATATATATATATATATATATATATATATATATATATATATATATATATACACATACATACATACATACATACATATACATATATAATGAATAGACATCGGCGTCCAAAATTGAAGACAGCTTCTCCTCGGACAGATCGTCCTACAGATATTTTTCAGGATAACAGCCGAAATACATTTACTTTTCTCCATTTATTGTTTGGTATCGACATGTGTTTCGGATCACTTCGCGACCTTTCTTCAGCACTACATTGAGTTTGGGAACTACACTTTAATATGAATGTTATGGTGGTGAAAATTTGATCAAATTTTCACCATCATAACCTATGTCAATTATATTAGTTTAAGGTTGGAGATAATGAAATGCATCATCAGTTAACATAATCTATATTGTTTCAGAAGTGATTGGTGACAATAAAATATGCGAAATGACATGCAATGAAAGTTCATTGGTGCATTATTATAGTGATGATGTGGTATATAGGATGTAGGGTATAAAATATTAAACAATCAATTCATTTTTTGCTCAAATTATCTGATTTGGCGTCAATAACCTTAGATGTCAGGATGACAAAAAACTCCTAATCAATCAATCAAATTATCTGGGCAAGTCGTTCACTTCCAAGGGAACCCCCTTCCCTGGTGACGATTGCTCAATGCTCAAAGGTCCCACGTATATTAATTGGAATAGTCAGTTCCCACAATATTTAAGGATGTTCCATATACAAATGCTATAAAGAATTCAAATATATCGGTGTGATTATATTTTTGATAACTATTCTGGCTTCATCCTTCCCAAGGCAAAAGGAAATATTTCCTGAGCATTGAGTAATCGTATTATTACGATTTTATTTGTCGTTTCATGTCCTGATGTCCAACACCTTAAGTGTTCCCCCGGTAAGCTCTTTAAGAAATCCATTATTCTAGATATTTGTTCAATCAGTCTTTCGCATATTTACTTCGTAATCTACAATTTTGAT
>NC_090757.1:26497205-26499705 GCF_036898095.1 Palaemon carinicauda
ACATTAGTTTCTTATTCATTTTCTCAACCTCTGGGCTAATTCAAGACAATTCCTCGTGATTCTCGAGATTTTGAGCCTTCCTGTTTTGGAGTTGGTCGGCAAAGATTCTCTCTCTCTCTCTCTCTCTCTCTCTCCTCTCTCTCTCTCTCTCTCTCTCTCTCTCTCTCTCTCTCTCTCTCTCTCGCATATGTATTTTACGTGTTTCTAAGACTATAGCTGTAATGTTTAAACTATCATTACCTTTTCGATTAGTATATTAATCTGTATATGATTATAGACGTGAGATCAAATAGTTACATTTACCCGAAATAGTATAACAACGGCACAATGAACTAGGATGCATTTCATAAGTAACCTAAAAAAGTTAAATAGAAAATGTACAAATAAACTACATTGACCATTAAACTCGAACCTATTCTTAGAGATTTCCACAATTGAAATATTACTATCAACTGGTATAAGAATTTATCAGAGCTCAATCCAACATGTAATTGTCAAATTTAGATCATTATAGGTTATATTATATGAAACTTAGTGGTTATTATAGTATTGAACAAAAGTTAATTGTTAAAGAAGTAGATGTATTCAATATATCATGAATTATTATTATCTTGCTTCGTAAATGTATGTTTCCTTGCTTGAATGGGTTGGTGTGGGGGTCCATTGTTTACTTACCGTGTAGCCAGCGGCGTCACAGACTCACCCTGCGCAGACCGCGGCCAGTTTTGGAACGAAGAGGGGTAGTGGGGTAGACCTTGTATTCTATGGTCGTCTGGATGTGCCAAATATAGAATAAATACTCTATAAATAGGAAGACTTGTTCTTGAAAGGAAGCGAGAGACCCAGGTATTTCCATATTGGAAGAAGTAGCACCTTTTAAAGTCAGTGTCCCACCCAGTTTTATGTTCATTTCCTCCTTTAGCTTCATCGAAGTAAGCGTTTAGCAGGTTGGGAGACCTAAAAGTGGTAAACACCTTCTTCTGCATTCTACAATAGCGCTGTCTTGGCCTTTCTTGCAGTCACAGCTGTCTTGGAATTCTTGGCTGCTGGATATCTTTGAGGATTCAATTGAAAATGTGAATCCAGGACACAAATCTCTTAAGAAATTTCTCAAGTTTAGTCTCAGAAGTACCAAGATTGTCCCTGTAGATATATGTTTTATGTCATGAATTTTGTCAATAGTATTAGGTTGGCCAGCCACCCATTGAGATACTACTGCTAGAGAGTTAATTGGTCCTTTGACAGGCCTGACAGTCCTACATTGGATCCTTCTTTACATATTCTCCTCTGTCGTCATACAGCTGACAACACTGAGATTACCAAACAATTCTTCTTCGGTCAAGGGGTTAACTACTGCACTGTAGTTGTTCATTGGCTACTTTCCTCTTGGTAAGGGTAAAAAGACTTTATCTATGATAAGCACCTCTTCTAGGAGAAGGACACTCCAAAATCAAACCGTTGTTCTCTAGACTTAGGTAGTGCTATAGCCTCTGTACCATGGTCTTCAACTGTCTTGGGTTAGAATTCGCTTGCTTGAGGGTACACTTGGGCACACTATTCTATTTTATTTCTCTTCCTCTTCTTTTTAAAGTTTTTATAGTTTATATATGAAACATTTATTTTAACCTTGTTACTGCTCTTAAAATGTTTTATCTTAACCGGTAATTACTTCGCAAATATTTTTATTTATTTACTTATTTCCTTTACTTTGGGTTATTTTTGCTGTTGGAGCCCTTGGGCTTAGAGCATCCTGCTTATCCAACTAGGGTTGTAGTTTAGCAAATGATACTAATAATAATAGTAATAATAATAATAATAATAATAATAATAATTAATAATAATATAATAATAATAATAATAATAATGTGATAACTGTGGTAACTTTGGTAACCCTTCCATAACGAGTCATCCTTTAGTGTCCAAGTTTCCCCTGCCTCGTTTCAATGCAGTAATCCCTTTATTGACCAGCTGTTAGGGAAAGGCATTCGTCCTTTTAGTTGTCACCCTTATGTCATAGAACTCCTAAAATGATAAGTACTCGATAATAGCAAATAACTACACGATAATAGCAAATAACTACAGTGTTAGAAATTTTTCACTTTTTCCAAGAATCGCTAGTCCCTTGGGAGCAAGGAGTAAAGGATTAAAGGTTCTTAAAAGGAATAATAAACAATTATAAATTTCAAAATTCATACTTGAGCATTCAAAATGTTTAACTATATGAGAATTAAACATATATTTTGTAACTTGGCACTTAATTTTCTACACAAGGCCACGAACTTATCTAACAAGTTTTTCATATGATTGTGAACCTATGCACACATCCACACATCCACACACACACACACAAACACGCACACACAAACACGCACACACACACACACACACACACACACACACACATATATATATATATATATATATATATATATATATATATATATATATATATATATATATATATTTATATATATATATATATATATATATATATATATAT
>NC_090757.1:26504705-26507205 GCF_036898095.1 Palaemon carinicauda
ATCATCATCATAATAATAATAATAATAGTAATAATAATAATAATCATAATCATAATAATAATAATAATAATAATTATTATTATTATTATTTTTATTATTATTATTATTATTATTATTATTATTATTATTATTATTATTATTATTAGAAGCTAAGCTACAACCCTACTTGGAAAAGCAAGATGCTATAAGCCCAAGGGCTCCAACAAGGAAAAATAACCCAGTACGGAAAGGAAACAATTAAACACGATTACTTATAAGTTTGTCAAACAGATTTATATTAGATTATCACTAAAAAATGGGTCAGAGTAATCATTTTAATTATAATTCACCATCCATGAGAAAAGTAATTATTCTTTTATATCCCCAGCGAGTTACTGAACAGTACTTGCTTCGCTCACGACTAACGTAGCCTTTTCCTGTCTCCCTAATCTAATAGGCCTGCGACCCTTCCCTGCCCTGAGGCCTCAAATTAATGATTAATCACTTTTCTTTCTCTCCCTATTTTTAGAAATGCCACTCTGGACTACGTATATCTAATTATTGTACGCTTAAAGGGGAAGTCTGCTTTTGTATGGCAGCGTTGTTCATTTTAAAATATGTTGAATGCAATGGGATGCAATACATATTCAATATCTGTTGGAAAGTTTGCTTAATGTGAAAGGAATTTCACAAAAATTCTCTCTCTCTCTCTCTCTCTCTCTCTCTCTCTCTCTCTCTCTCTCTCTCTCTCTCTCTCTCTCTCTCTCTCTTACACACACACGCACACATTGTGAAAATGTTATTGATTGTGATGAATTATGAGGATAATAAATAGAGCATGCTGCTTTATCCAAATTATCATCATCATCATCATTATTATTATTATTATTATTATTATTATTATTATTATTATTATTATTATTATTATTATTATTATTATTATTAAGTTGTGATGTAGAGGCCAACTTTTACTTAAGATTGATGACATAAAATTCCCCACAAGAATATTCTAGTTTAAACATTAAGGAAAAACTGGTCTTAGATATCTGTATTAGATAACGGGATAAAACCTCGAATATAGTCATAAGATCTAACTTAAATAGAAGAATTTGTATGAAAACTATCAAGTACATGAAGAGTTTCACTTAATTGAAGGAAAGAAATAATTGTTTATGAAATGGAGTAGAGAGGAAAACGTGTTTTGCAGATACTGATTTCATACAAAGTACCTTTTGAACTTTTTTTCTCAAGGAGATAAGGTCATTGACTTGGTAACTTTTGTTTGAAGATTTTTTTTTTCTTTTTTATTAACTTGAGAAATATAGTTTCTTATGTGTTTCAAGTGAGATTAAAATCAAACTTAAAATTAAATTTCAAGGAAATATGAAGGAACCAGTCTCTTTAAAATTATATTTTGAGAAAAAATGTTTTCTTTTAAAGATTTCAAGAAAGAAATTTTCATGTACAACGGATCCAGAAATGTTATAAGGTCCACATATGGCACAAGGGTAACCCTAGAGGTGTAGATAATTATAATAATATGATTCATGATAATTGTTTTAAAGAAGTTAAAAGAATTAGATTTAATAAAGTTGTATACGAAAACATCAGCCGCGTTACTATTGCAGTCAGAAATGTTTTGAGTATTTTTTTTTTCTTCCTACCTCTGAAACCAGGCAGGATTTAACTTAACCAATCAATGGGGTTTTATGATGAAATCTCAAATATACAAAAATATCTTACGTGAATACGAAGAAAGAAAGGATTTGTGTATACGGTTTAATGTAGTTGAACAACGCCACAAAGTTGCCGTAATCTGGCAAAAAAAAAAAAAAAGACAGTAAACTTGCAAATCCCAATCTTTGAAATGGAATCACATGTAAGGAGTACAGTGAGAGTTCAGGAATATTTAAGGGGGAGAGTAATAGAGTACAGTGAGAGTTCAGGAATGTTTAAGGGGGAGAATAATAGAGTACAGTGAGAATTCAAGAATGTTTAAAGGGGAGAGTAATAGAGTACAGTGAGAGTTCAGGAATGTTTAAGGGAGAGAGTAATAGAGTACAGTGAGAGTTCAGGAATGTTTAGGGTGGAGAGAAATCCCTGGACACTTCTTTCTCTATAAACTTGTGCCTCTTTGGGGTCGCAGATCTCCCTTTCCCTCTGTCCAGTGCATCACCCTAGCTCAATCCTATCTTCGTCTATTAGCGTGCTTTTTCCCATTCGTATGGGGTAAGACGGTTGCCTTCTTTTGAAGGACTTTGCTCTGGCTTTTGGGTGGACCGTAATCCCGACCGGCTGCCCTGCCTGACATCAATCCAAACTCCTTAATATCTCTCTTCACGCAGGTAGTCCCATATCCATCATCTTGCTTATCGGATGATCCTTCTCTCGTCTCTTTACATGTCCATACCATGAACTGAATTAAAAAAAAAAAAACTGCAGTCTTAAGACCTCATTTTGTAGTTATAATTGATTGAGAAGGAAGTCTGCCTGGTGTTGAAAGGTCGTGTATAGAATCAAT